>NC_134890.1:31865469-31870469 GCF_041734735.1 Babylonia areolata | reverse complement strand
AAGTTTACCACAGACACACAGACACACACACACACAGACACACACACACACACACACACACAACCGAACACCGGGTTAAAACATAGACTCATTTTGTTTACACAAGTGAGTCAAAAAAGTGAAGGAAAAGTCGTGACAGATTCGGTTATTTAATTAAGCGTTGGACGTGCGATCCATGTTCACCAGTGATCAGGGTTTGAGGCCCCGTTTCAGCATGGTATTGTGTTGTATTGTGTTGTATTGTGTGTATTGGATGGTCTCCAAGATGAACACTTGACCACAGTGCAGCAGCACCCTAAACCCCCACTTCCTCCACCCCCTTCCCCTATACACTTTGTTGTTGTTGTTGTTGTTGTTGTGCTCCTATACTTGTTGTTTCTTCGTCAAAGTAGGTCCTATCCTTTATATACTTTATAAGATTATACTGTCTGAAATGATTTCTTTGATTACACCACATACAGAATCCACACACTCACATCAGAGCAACCTAAACCTAAAGTAGGTCCTATCCTTTATATACGTTATAAGATTATACTGTCTGAAATGATTTCTTTGATTATCCCACATACAGAATCCACACACTCACATCAGAGCAACCTAAATCTCAGACAACTCCAAACTCGTGTATAATGTTAAAATATTCACTGAAACTGTCCATGAAAACCGATTATTCAGACAAAGAACTTAGTGTATTTGGAAGAATACTACTTTGAATACATTTAGAAACAATGTATTGATCGAAAACTGACATGTTATGTTAAAAAAATAAATAAATAAAAACAGAAGGGAAAAAGTTATTATTATTTTTGGCCAACGAAGAAGGCGTGTGAAAGCACACACAAAAAAAAAAGGGGGGGGGGGGAGAGAGAGAGAGAGACCAACACATTCTGGTGCTCCATGAGCTGCATGCAACTGAGGCCACAAAAAAAGGGAAAGAAAAAAAAAGATCCATGCTTAAACTGTATCCTGCCAGGATATGATTTGTCTGCGTCTCGTTGCCGTGGGATCTGTTTGCGTGCACGAACCCTAATGCTGCACATGGGACCCGGCCCGGTTTATCACTCACAAGACTCTGTTAAAAGTGTCTTAAGTTTCAGTTTCAGTTTCAGTTTCAAGCAGGTGTCAACACGTGCAGACTGACCCATCACCTCACGCCACACACCGACCACGCCCACTATCTAGAAAATGTGATGAAAATAGATACTACTACTACTACTACTACTACTACTAATGTACATTTATATAGCGTCCTTTCTCACTAAGAGCTCAGTGCGCTATACATGAAAGAAAAATATTACAAGTAACATAAAACATTCATGACCACTCTTTCTCAAAAATCCTCTCCCCCACACTCACACTCTCCCTTTCCCACTCTACATACATCCAAAGTGTGCTGACATGGGTGGTGTTGGAGAACAAGGAAGCTGAGATTACTTATAGATAGGTTCTTAAAAAAGTGATGAGCGAAAAGCAGAAACAGAATCAGATAAACAAAAAGTTAGGAGAAAGTGAAGAGTTGTATGGTGTGAGTGGGGCAGGAGGGGGGTTGCGGGGGTAGGGAGGGGGGTAGATGGAGTATGGAATCCAAGACGAATATCTGAAATAAATAGAAGTACATTTACAAAAAAAAATTACTCAATAGACTCCGTGAAGAAAAAAAAAAGGTGGAAAAGTCGTCAATCTAACGAGAAAAAACAACTGATAATGAATGTAAAAAGTCAACTTTACACCATGTTCCCGGAAACTTTGTGTGACACACATCCGTGTGAGTAAAGCTCCATTAACTCACAGTCAAACATGACATGCTTAATTGCAGCATCGCCAAAAAGAAACGAAGCTTGATATTAGGGCAACATCTAATCCGTAATAATGGATTAAGATAACAGTCTGAAAATAAAACTTGAAAAAGAGTCTGCGAATTGTATGCCTAGTTAAAGTTACACCTTCCCAGGGACCGTCCGTCACAACAGAATCACAGTTTGACTGACGGAAACGAGGTCACTATACACGTGGCCACGCCATGGACGGTAAGTTCCACTGTATTGGCTACCTAAAAAAAAAAAAAATTAAAGATACAAACTACCACTTGCTATCTATACGAGGATCTTCGTAGTGGACGTAGCTTTCAGATAAGCCAAACTACAGCACGTGCCAGATCCGTAACAACTCTCTTTAGATACCTTCGTTACCTGGAAACACAGATCAGTGCCCTCATTTTCCTCCACTATTACACAAACATGAAGGGTCTTGGTCTTGTGTTAACTCTCTCCATACGAACGGCGAAAGAGACGACGTTAACAGCGTTTCACCCCAATTACCATCATCAAAATATTGCAGGAGGAAGGCTCTTATACTGAAAAGGTGAATGTTGACAAAGATACCACAATTCTGACGACGGAAGCTAAAGGTTGGGTCATTCAGACACCCACTGGACATCCGAGGGGTCTGTGTAGAGGAGAAGAGAGGACTGGCCGTACTGAGTGAGTTAAAAAGGCAGCCAGCACGGGGTGAAAAAAAAAGAAGAAGAAAAACAAAAAAACAATGAAGGCGTCAGTGCATTCGGACAAATCCATATACGCTACACCACATCTGCTAATCAGATGCTTGATCAGCAGCGTAACCCAAAGTGTCTAGTCAGGCCATGAGGGGGGAAGAGTAATCCCCCCCACCCCACCCCCACCCCCCAAAGAAAAAGAAGAAAAAAAAGCATAAACAGATAAATGGACACATCGTTAAATTAATCAATAAATAATCAAACAATATTAAAAGATACAAACAAAAAGAAAGAAAGATCACACACGTAAAATACGAGTGGACGGACGCGGTAGCTGAATGGTTAAAGCGCTGTGGACTCTGGTCAGAGTTTCCTGGAGTCGAGCCAGTTGCATTGCTTGGACGGAAGAGCCTAGTATGGTCGTAATCCGCTAATTATGTGTAGTATGGAACTGACCAATGGCGTAGTTCGGTCAACGTAAGCATTTAGTCACGTGTAACTGTCAGAAAGTTAGAACCAAGCAATGCGACTTGCACGAGCTCTGATTTCGATCCCTAGTTTAGGCATCCTTGGTGGGTTTAACCCTTTCACAGCCATTCAATTTAGAGTGCAAAATTCCCTTGTCCTACAAACACAGAAAATATGGTGTCTAACAATAGCTGGGATTCCCCCTGCGATGTGTAGAAAATATGGTCTGTCCTACCACCGAACATTAAGAGCAGTAGGTTCATGGATAAAAGACCCATGATCTGATCACCCTTCAGTGACATGGGTCCTCTGCCTAGGTGCTGCATAAATGCGAGCTTGGCAGTGAAAGAGTTAAGGTGAAGATTTTTCCGATCTCTCAGGCAACGTTTGGGCAGATCTGTTTCCGCCTGAAACCCAAATTAACCCTTTCCTGTGTTTACGCATGCAGATGATCCAAACATGAAGGGTCTTCGTCTTGTGTTAACTCTCTCCATACGAACGGCGAAAGAGACGACGTTAACAGCGTTTCACCCCAATTACCATCATCAAAATATTGCAAGAGGAAGGCTCTCAGACTGAAGAGGTGAATGTTGACAAAGATACCACAATTCTGACGACGGAAGCTAAAGGTTGGGTCATTCAGACACCCACTGGACATCCGATCTTCAAGATCAATTAATGTCAATACAATGCTCAACACTTGACTTGACTTGATTTGACTTGACTTTTACGATGTTTGAGGCCCCGTTAAAAGGCCTGTTCGTCGTTCTGTGGAGATTTAACTATTTACTTTGCAGCATGCGTGGCTGGCGTATGAGGCAACAGTTAAAGTTAAAAACCACCTGATAACAATTTGGGGAGTACAAAGTGGGCGAATCTTTCCAGTGGCAATAGAGTCGATTGTTAAAAGAGCTGATGGAAGGTGCAGTTACAAAGCTATGATACGTTGCGACACCATTCCATTCAGTACAATACAATTCAACACGATACGTTGCAACACAATTCAATACAATACATAGCGATAGAAGGCAATAGAATAATAATTAAAAAAAGAAAAAGAAAAAAAAAAAAGAAAAAGAAAAAAAAGCAGTTCAATGCAATGCAGTACAGTGCGGTACGGTATTATGTAATACAATGCATTGGAGGCGCCGTGGCAATGTTATGTATCTGTTGTTTGACATCTGGTCCAGTGTTCTCAAGTGATCAGCTGGTGCCAGTTGCATTGCTTGGTTCTAACTTTTTGACAGTTACACGTGTCTAAATGCCTACGCTGACCGAACTACGCCATTGGTCAGTTCCATACTACACACAGTTAGTAGCGGGTTACGACCACACTAGGTTCTACCGTCCGAGCAATGCGACTGGCTCCTGGGCAGGCTGGAGGATTTCAGGATCTGGTTCGGCATAGTGTTACGTCTTTGGGAAATGCGCTTTTCTCCGATTTTCCTCTCACCTCTGGAGGCGCTCACCCTACCCCTCTCCCGACATCCGCACCCACACATTTCATTAGAACTTGATTTTTTGCAGTCAACCTGTTTTTTTGTTATAAACAAAGCAACCTGGATACTACAACTATTAGCGTCAAGAAGATAACAAAGGCTTAGTAGTCTCTCAGTACATATAATAATAATAATAATAATAATAATGATGATGATGATGACAAAATGCAGGCTTATATAGTGCAGTACCCCCATCTCAGATGGGGCTCATCACGATTTACAATAAAAAATATATATACAAATTTAAGACTAAGTGAAGTAAAATATGTACAAAGTATACACAGTTTCACATGACAATGGCTAAAATATGCAAATGTAAAAGTAAGTGAAATAATAAAAAAAAAAGAAGATATATATGTAAATTGACACAGGCGCCATCACAGTCTCAAATCACACAGGTGCAAATCACAGCAAACCAAAGCACATCACATTCACCATTGTCAGAAATAAACACCAGGGAACCAGGTATCACGAAAAACACACCAAACATCATCACAGATGCATACAGATCAACACAAAGAGCACATCCAGCAACAAAG
>NC_134890.1:31812969-31857969 GCF_041734735.1 Babylonia areolata | reverse complement strand
AAGACAAGACTGGGCCCCACACATAAAGCAGGCCTTTATTTGCTGACAGGGTGTGTTCAGGAAAGGAACAGATGGGGCGAAGTTGACATGGACTTGACGTGGCGGTGTTACGTTACAGTTAACAAAGGGGGGTCATGGGGGGGGGGGGGGGGGTGGTAGGGCATTGAGAGAGAGTTTGTGGATGGTATGATGTTAGAGAATGGGAACAGAGAGAGACACACACACAAACACACAGAATGGGTATTAAATTAGATGTGTATACATCTGCACGTGTGTGTGTACGGTGTGTATGTGTGTGTGTGTGTGTGTGTGTGTGTGTGAAAGAGAAAAAGAGAGCGAGAGAGAGGGAGGAGACTAAGACAAACAGATAAAAGGAGACGAGTAAAGAGGGGATTATTATGTGGAGGGTGGAGAGAGAGAGTAGCGAGAAAGAAATTGATGATGGGGGAGGGAGAGGGGTGGCGGATACTCTGAGAGAGAGGAGGAGGATTTATTAATAGTTTTATACTGTCAGAGCCTAAAATTAAAGCTATTTAGGCAGTAAAACGAAGGGAATGAAAAACAAACAAACACTGAACAATTTGAATGTCTTTGGCCAACAGCTCTTATCGCGACAAGTGGCAAACAAAGTATATGTCTCACAGAATTCGACCACAAAATATAACTGCTCGATGACACACTGGGGCTCACACACACACACACACACACACACACACACACACACACACACACACACACAGAGAGAGAGAGAGAAGGAAAAGCGTGGCACAATGGTAACAGGGGAAATAGAAACAGAAACAGCAAAAGCCCTCGACAGCTCACGTTACCAGCTCGGGTGACCGTGTCGTGAAGGACAAAGTGACAATGGGACGGACAATCGATACAGGCCGCGCAGTGAAGGATGCGATACTGAAGGGGAGATAGAGGGTAAAGCTCAGGCGTTGTCATCTTCCTTGAGGTCATGAAACGCTTCTCACCACCCACCCATTTACACTACACACCGACGCAAGCAAACACGCACGCACACACACTGACACGCGCGTGCGTGCACACACACACACACACACACACACACACACACGCAGAGCACTTCTGTTGAATGACATGTTGGCTGGTAATAGTATGACCAGTGCGCTGCTGTTGCCAGTATGTGTGAAAAGTCAAAATGTTTATTTCAAGATGGTAATTGAATAAGCAAAAACTGTTTCTTGTTTGCATGAAGCTACTGGAAAGGAGAAAAAAAAAGACACACACACACACACACACACACACACACACACACACCACCACCACCACCACCACCACCGCCACCGCCGCCGCCGCCGCCGCAATACATGCTTGAAATATTGGTGCATACGTTCAAGAATAGTGCGACGATGAAAATCACAGTAGCATAGCATTTCTGTTTCGCTTACATACACACAAACGCATACACGAATTCACAACACCCTGCCCCCCCTCTCCTCCCCCTCCGTCACCACCCCCCCCCCTCCACCGTCTCGCACACACATACCCCCACATACAACAAGCACACACAAACGAATGCGTATACAAAACATTTAACAAATTATAAACGAAGCGGTAAACTAACAGTTATAAACTTTGATAATTGTATATCTTTTAGACATTTGTTTTGCTAAATGAGAAATCTGTGACGCGTCTCTGGGATTCTTAAACATCACAATATAATGACTGTTCAAACTTATGGTCATCTGTTCTTTGTTTTTCGAAAACACGACACTCAAATCCTTATGATGACTGCCTTTCGTCACTCGTTCTTCCGTTTCGCACAACAAATCGTCTATGATTATTTGTCTTCTCTTGTCTCCTTTCCAGTCCTCTATATCGGGTATACCCTCCACCAGCTCCACCTTCTTCAGGTCTTTGTAGCCATCCTGCCATTGACCACAGCACCAAGTAATTTCTTCTGGTTCCGGAGTCATTAGTACCGACAAATTCTCCAGAAACGTCTTGACTGACGAAAACCGTTTTCCCGCAACCAGTCGGGCCCGCCATTAAGCAGGTAAACGATATGACCACCAAGGGTCCATCGTCCTTAACACTAATCTTTCACATTCATTAACCTCGTCCTGTATACTTTTTTTTTTCTTGTGTTAACCAAAAAGTGCAACCATTTCACTATAAATAACCCTTTGTCATCCTCCTGTACCTACTAACAGTCTCCTTGCCTAATGACCGACTGACCTTTCAGTACTGACCCACTGACAAGTCATTGACCTAATGACTTAATGACTGTTTTAATGACCGACTGACCTTTCAGTACTGACCCACTGACTGGTCATTGACTTCGCCCCGTTCTCCCCGTTTTTTCTGTGTGTGTGTTGTTTGTTTTTTGTTTGTTTGTTTTTTTAATTAAAAAAATTAAAAACAACAACCGTAAGGTGTCAAAACAACACTACCTACTACTGACAGTTAATAAGATGACTCTTCTTCGACATATTTTTTTTATTTGTAATATATTTTTTGAATGAATGGAAGGTTGTTCTATAAATATCCACCAGAGTATAGGAAGCTGGATTTGCAAAGGTTATTTATAGGTCTAGGTATACATAACATATGGCTGTGTTTGTGGTCATAGTTTTAAAAGTTTCTGTAATGTTTTGGGGAGCATTTCCATATATAACATAATGCATGCAAACACCCTTGTTGAAGAACAGCCTGTTAATCGATAGGGGTAAAGGAGTTTGACTTCAACAACACTAATTTTAATGTTTCAGGGGGTGGGGGGGCGTGTGTGTGTGTGGGGGGGGGGGTGGGGGGTGGGGGTGTTACCTGCCTCCTGTCCGGGCGTCGACTTTTTTTTTTTTTCCATTAATTAATGTTGATCCTATTGTATGTCTTTTGACGTATATGTATTATAATATTTAAGATGATTTTCTTTGATTATCCCACACACAGGTTCAACAAAAGCTTTGAAACAGTTTTATGTTTATAAATCGCCGGCATACAGTTTGTTTCGTAGTTCGGAAATGGATGTCACTGTAATGCTATTATTATTATTATCATCATCATCATCATCATTATTATTATTATTATCATCATCATCAGTAGTGGTAGTAGTAGTGAACGGTCTTTGCACTTTAGTTTTTTGTTTTCAGTTTCTTGTATTTTCTCTATAGAATTTAATTTCTGTTAATTCTTGATGTTGTATTTTCTTTGAGTCTTGGCTAATATTCGATGTGTTGGATTGGGACTTTTATTTTTGTGTCTGTGTGTATTAGAGGGAGAGAGAGAGGTGTTGTTTTTTTTTTCTTGTTTTTTTTTTGTTTTGTTTTTTTAAAAGAGAGATGGATGACAAATTTAACGTCCATATTTTTTTTTTCCAGTAACGTGACTCAACATCAGTTAAGCAAGTGCAAAATTTGGATGCGGCTGTCAGTTTTTCCTGACATCAGTCTCCAACAATGAAACTCAATAACAAATGATAAAATGATGTTAACTTATTTTTCCACATGCCTTGATTCAGTAAATGAAAAGTTGTATGCTTTTTCTTGTATGGGTGATTTATTCCATAACTGCTATTGATTACAATGATATAGTTATGGAATGCTGGGTATTGGTCTTGGTTATGACTTCCATCTGTTATTGTTAATGTTGACTGTATTCAGATTTTTTTAAAAAATCTTTAAAAAAGAAAGAAAAAAAGTGTATGAATATGATTATTATATCAGGTCTTTGGCTAAATTCACTTACTAGGTGTTCAATAGAAGAAAATTCTGGATTAGTTAATACTCTCTCTCTCTCTCTCTTCAGAGCCTTGGTTATCCACAAAATGTTAGTAATTCCACTCATATCAAGTAGTTATTGTATTTCATGTGCCTTCTGCTGATGTGACGGGCACGGCTTTCTGTGCTTTTAATGATTATGTGAAAAAGAATGTGAATGTGAAGATGTACACTCGTATGCTGAGGGCTGGGTGGTGGGTAACCGAGGAAAAAGACAGGAATGGATACGAGTTGAGTGCAGTGTTGAATACTGGTATACACCATCCATACTAACAGTTATATTGTGTTGTCGAATGTTATCGGAAATATTTTGTCTGTATCTGTTATGACAGGGGCTGTTGGCTTTAGTCATTAAAACCATTCAGTGTTAAAAAACACACCAAAAAACAAAAAAAACACACACTAATTTTAATGCTCTATACGGTGAATAAATTTCAACTTCGGACTGCAACAGCTGTCGTACCCAGGTGACGCATAAGCGTTGATTGGTAGAATATGTGCACAGAAAAAAAAGGTTTTAGTGAATGAACGTCAATGATCTTTTTTTCCCTTTAAATTTTGCTAACTGACGTATTTCGCTGAAAAGACGTTTTCCTAAGTAATTTATAGATTGGTTTGTAGTTTGAAGGATCTGAAGAATCACCTGATTCGTAAAGAGGAATGAGAGCTTGCTTTGATTTTAAAGGAAAATATTTTTTTATCGATACACAAGATATACAGATATGTCAGTGTATCAACAATGACAGAGAAGAAAGCTTTAATATCCATCCATACATCCAAGCCGTCCAAACCACGTGTGTCAGACTGTTTTGGCAGTGAAAAACTCTTATATGTTAGGCCGTCATCGGTCGGAGACTTAAGTGCAACGTTAATTTGAGAATGTACTGTTTTAGATTACAGTGGTCACTTTCACTTGTTCTTTCGTTTGATATGATTTTATCAGCAATGTTTGCAAAAAGATTTTCTAATAGTTCTGCTGTTATATCGGTGATAGTGTGTTGTTGTTTTTTACACATGTTTATTATTCAACATTTTAATGGCTTTCCAGATTTGACGAGAATCTCTTGTGGAAATTTAAAGAAAAACAAACAAACAAAAGCAACATTTGGATAAACGTCTAATAGCGTTTATTTCATTTCTTTATTTCTTTTTTCTTTTTCTTTTCATTGTTCATAGATAATCAGATAATCTCTAAAATGTATTTCAATGTCAGTTAAGTTTCTTTGTTATCCATGGTGGTTTTGTTTCTTGTCTCTTTTCCGTACAAATGGTTTGTTACGTACAGAAGAACATGCATTTATCCAGAATTCAACTGTTTTGTCAGGATCTCTTATCTTTTTGGATGTGCGTGCGTGCGCACGCGCGCGTGTGTGTGTGTGTGCGTGTATGTGTGTGTGAGAGAGAGTGGGAGGGTAGGAGGTGGTTACGAAGAATGATTAGGTGTGTATGTATCTGATTGTTGAGATTGTTTGTTGCAGGAAATTATTGTTTGCTTTTTTTCTTTTTTTTTTTTTCAAATTTGAGTCCGAATGACATATGGTTTCTTACCGGTTCGACGTTTGATTTTACGAAATCAAGTTATTGTAATGTATATATATATTTCAATGAATGGTTTGTTCCTAAAGTGACTGCGCTTGATGAGTTGTACCTTGAATGCGTTTATATTCTCTGTCAGTCTCTGTCTGTCTTTCTATATCTCACTCTCTTTCTCTTTGTCAAACATCTGTACAAACAGATAGACAGGTCATTGTAGTATAACTTAAACTCTCCCTCTCTCTGCCTCCTCCTCATCTTCCTCTCTCTCAGTCCCTCAGCCAGCCTTCTCTGCCTCCCAGACAAAGCAAGGCAAGGCAAGGCAAGAATTTTGTTTTGTGTACCCCATGGTGGCATTGAACTAGAAACATTACACAACGTTTTTGACATACATCATATAACAAAAGAGGCAAGGCCTTCAAGACTCACTTGTGATAAATTACGTCCCCTAGCATTAATTACAGAGTAATTTCCCTTGTCTACTATCTGCACCAAAACGTTTGCAAAATAAATAAAAATTCCATGCTTTGCAAAAGAAGTTCCTGTTTGAACAAAAAATGATAATAATGACTCCTCTTGTTGTTGTGTCAGAATAAGAGGTCAAAGTGCCAAGTTTAGAGAATACAAAAATTATAAATATAACAGAAAATGCAGTTTGCATATAATTAGGCTTCTTTTTTAAATTTTTTTGTGCCCATCCCAGAGGTGCAATATTGTTTTAAACAAGATGACTGGAAAGAACTGAATTTTTCCTATTTTTATGCCTAATTTGGTGTCAACTGACAAAGTATTTGCAGAGAAAATGTCAATGTTAAAGTTTACCACGGACACACAGACACACGGACACACACACAGACAACCGAACACCGGGTTAAAACATAGACTCACTTTGTTTACACAAGTGAGTCAAAAAAGTGATCTAAAAAAAAGAAAGAAAAAAAGCCCTCTTGAGCAATCTGGCAAATATGCGTTAACAATCCCACTATCCCTATAACATGCGAAGAGACAGCGAGGCACGAACATTTGTATTAAATTCTGCACGTGGATGCATCGCTTCCTGGTTAAAATTGATGACGACCAACAGTGACAGGTGACCCCGAAAGGCATCGATTTGTGTAATATCAATGTTTAACCAAAGATATTTTTTTCACAAAATGCGTAGAACTTTAACTCACTCAGTACGGCCAGTCCTGTCTTCTCCTCTACACAGACCCCTCGGATGTCCAGTGGGTGTCTGAATGACCCAACCTTTAGCTTCCGTCGTGAGAATTGTGGTATTCTTTGTCAACATTCATGTCTTCAGTATAAGAGCCTTCCACTTGCAATATTTTGATGATGGTAATTGGGGTGAAACGCTGTTAACGTCGTCTCTTTCGCCGTTCGTATGGAAAGAGTTAAACTGTATAGTAGTGTTTGTGCATTTCTTCTGTCATTGCTGCTGTGTGCTCATGTCAAAGGATCGGTATGCGGACAAGCCCGGCTCTTCCGTTTTTGAGGAAGTGTCTAGGTTTGTTCTAAAGCACCTTTTATTTACTACAGTGTGCAAGTTGAATCAGAAGAATAAACAGCATTGACTTGAAGTCGTATACCGTGTGAATGGAGAGAGTTGCCAATCTTCGCTATTCATAAATTGTATAATTTAAATCTGTAATCACCTCGATACGGTTGTGCCAATTTTGCCATATGCAGTGACTAAATCGTTGGCGGAAAGTTCGCAGCAATGAGTGCTATTCTCTCATCCCAAGGCAAACCCCTGTATAGGCTACCCAAGCTCAGGTCGAAACAAACATATTCCTAAGACAGAAGCCCAGATAATTGTTCCCTCAATGTGTGAAGAAATGATATTGGGCATTGTAGGATGCATGTTTGCTTTCCTAGATACAAAATCATAAGGTGTTCGCATTTCTTCGCCCAGAAATCTTTCAGTGCAAATAAAGTGTTCCGTTTCGCAGTGAAATGCTGTATTCAATATGATGCTTACTTGATATTCTAAACAGGTAAAGAATATGATATTGTCTTGCCAAGGGCCAAATGTCTTTCTTCGTGCTGTGCTGTGCTGTTTGTGTGTCTGTGTCTGTGTCTGTATGTGCGGGATTTATGTATGTCCACCCTCCGATAAACGATGCATATTTTAGTGCGTGCTAGGTGAGTTGAGTGATGACGAGAAGTGTGTGTGTGTGTGTGTATGTGTGTGTGTGTGTGTGTGTGTGTGTGTGTGTGTGTTCACTTTAACGTTTTTCCAGATTAAGTGATATTGTGTGTGTGTGTGTGTGTGTGTTTAATTCATTTAATGTCTATCCACATTAATTGATATTAGACAAAAAAAAAAAGGAGGTGGCGGGGGGAGGAAGGAGGGAAAGGTTAAGGGGAAACAATCACAACATTTACAACAATCTGTGTGTGTGTGTGTGTGTGACATATCTATCTATCTATCTATCCATCCATCTATCTATCTCTCTCTCTCTCTCTCTCTCTCTCTCTATATATATATATATATATATATATACATACACACACACACACACACACACACACATATATATATATATATATATATATATATATATAAAGAGAGAGAGAGAGTGCGAACGGTGGAATTCAATGTGTCAGGTAAATCACAGCTGCACACAACACAGGTAAATCACAGCTGCAGACAACACAGGTAAATCACAGCTGCACACAACACAGGTAAATCACAGCTGCACACAACACAGGTAAACCACAGCTGCACACAACACAGGTAAACCACAGCTGCACACAACACAGGTAAATCACAGCTGCAGACAACACGCAAAAGCATCACCACACTGACCCCAGGCTGGCAAATCACTCCACGACAGAAGAGAACACCAACACAAACACTCACACCAACGTGACAGATGTCATGGATACGTCAGGAACACCTGTCGGGCATCATTTCCAGGAGATTGAATTGCAGTGTAAAACTTCCGTCGCCGTGTTATGTATGAACAATGCGAGATGCGCAGACATGGAAAGCAAGCAAGGCCACCGATTGCACGCACATGTATATATATATATATATAGTATGATTATAAATATATATACACATACATGGATACATTCATACGTACATCCATAAACACATACATGCGCGTTAGCACACACGCGAGAACGCACACATGTACACACACACTTTCTCTTTCTCTCTCTCTCTCTCTCTCTCTCTCTCTCTCTCTCACACACACACACACACAATGTGTATTAATGTTTATGTGCTGACGTACAAATATGCATTACTCTGTCTCTCTGTCTGTCTCTCTCTCTCACTGTGTCTCTCTGTGTGCATGTTTTGACATCTGATGTAAATGATGACGTGTGTTTTGATGAAGTTGTTACTTTTGATCCTGTGCAACACAGTGATGAAGTTGTGATGTTGACAGATCATGGCAGAGATGTTTATATTTATAGTGAAAAAAATGTTGGTGACAAGGAGTGTGTTACCAGTGACAGATTTGATATGGATGTTATCAGGGAGTTTGGAGAGTTTAACACTGAGTGTGATGGTGTGACTGGGGAAATGATTGATATGGGTGGTGATTGTGATGACATGAGATCAAACACAGAGTGTGATGATGTAGTTGGGGAAATGATTGATATGGGTGGTGATTGTGATGACATGATGAGATCAAACACAGTGTGATGATGTAGTTGGGGAAATGATTGATAGGGGTGGTGATTGTGATGACATGATGAGATCAAATACAGAGTGTGATGATGTAGTTGGGGAAATGATTGATATGGATGGTGATTGTGATGACATGATGAGATCAAATACAGAGTGTGATGATGTAGTTGGGGAAATGATTGATATGGATGGTGATTGTGATGACATGATGAGATCAAACACAGAGTGTGATGATGTAGTTGGGGAAATGATTGATATGGATGGTGATTGTGATGACATGATGAGATCAAACACAGAGTGTGATGGTGTGACTGGGGAAATGATTGATATGTGTGGTGATTGTGATGACATGAGAGTTAACACAGAGTGTGATGATGTAGTTGGGGAAATGATTGTTATGGATGGTGATTGTGATGACATGATGAGATCAAACACAGAGTGTGATGATGTAGTTGGGGAAATGATTGTTATGGATGGTGATTGTGATGACATGATGAGATCAAACACAGAGTGTGATGATGTAGTTGGGGAAATGATTGATATGGGTGGTGATTGTGATGACATGATGAGATCAAATACAGAGTGTGATGATGTAGTTGGGGAAATGATTGATATGGGTGGTGATTGTGATGACATGAGATCAAACACAGAGTGTGATGGTGTAGTTGTGGAAATGATTGATATGGATGGTGATTGTGATGACATGAGATTAAACACATAGTGTGATGGTGTAGTTGTGGAAATGATTGATATGTGTGGTGATTGTGATGACATGAGATCAAACACAGAGTGTGATGGTGTGACTGGGGAAATGATTGATATGGGTGGTGATTGTGATGACATGAGATTAAACACAGAGTGTGATGGTGTGACTGGGGAAATGATTGATATGGGTGGTGATTGTGATGACATGAGATTAAACACAGAGTGTGATGGTGTGACTGGGGAAATGATTGATATGGGTGGTGATTGTGATGACATGAGATTAAACACAGAGTGTGATGGTGTGACTGGGGAAATGATTGATATGGGTGGTGATTGTGATGACATGATGAGAGTTAACACACAGTGTGATGGTGTAGTTGGGGAAATGATTGATATGGATGGTGATTGTGATGACATGATGAGATTAAACACAGAGTGTGATGATGTAGTTGGGGAAATGATTGATATGGGTGGTGATTGTGATGACATGATGAGATCAAACACAGAGTGTGATGATGTAGTTGGGGAAATGATTGTTATGGATGGTGATTGTGATGACATGATGAGATCAAACACAGAGTGTGATGATGTAGTTGGGGAAATGATTGATATGGGTGGTGATTGTGATGACGTGATGAGATCAAATACAGAGTGTGATGATGTAGTTGGGGAAATGATTGATACAGGTGGTGATTGTGATGACATGATGAGATCAAATACAGAGTGTGATGATGTAGTTGGGGAAATGATTGATACAGGTGGTGATTGTGATGATGAGATTAAACACAGAGTGTGATGATGTAGTTGTGGAAATGATTGATATGGGTGGTGATTGTGATGACATGATGAGAGTTAACACTGAGTGTGATGGTGTGACTGGGGAAATGATTGATATGGGTGGTGATTGTGATGACATGAGATTAAACACAGAGTGTGATGGTGTATTGGGGAAATGATCGATATGTGTGGTGATTGTGATGACATGAGATTAAACACAGAGTGTGATGGTGTGACTGAGAAAATTATTGATGTGTGTGGTGGTTGTGACGACATGTTGAGATTTAACAATGATGGTGATTGTATGACTGAGGACGGTACTGAATATGAAAATGTGGATGGAAACACACTGGTGATGATGGAAGGAGTTTCTGATGATGAGAAAAAGGATGATTCTTTACACATGGATGGTGTAAACAATGGTTTAGTGACATGTGAAATTGTTTGTGAGAAAGAATGTGAGGAAGAAAATGATGGTATAAGGGTGAATGAGACGGGAGGGGATAGTTCTATAAATCAATATTTGGGAAACTTGGAGTCTTCTATAAATAGCACTTCATTTCTTCACTGGAATATTTGTGGATTGTTATCCAAATTAGATAATTTCAGTTTTGTTCAATATGTTTCATCGTTTGATTTTGTCTGTCTTGTAGAAACGTTTGTTGAAAAGTTGTATTTTTATAGACCATGAAGTCGTATGTCCAAACTGCAATCAAAATAAGACACGGCAAGGGAGAGCTCGGCGGAAATAGTTTGCTTGTACTAAAACCTGACTTCCTGATGTAAGTATATTGATTGTGACTGTATTTACTGTATGACAGAAAATTGCTCCCTGACAATGATAGCAGTCTTTGTTGCCCCAGCTGTCGCAAAATTTCGTGCGCAGATTGGACTATTCAGCCATCTTGCGCATACAGATAGATCATGAGCATCCTCCCCCCACCCACCCACCCTCCCCCCATCCCACTGGATGACACGATGGTTCATCATCGATCTCGATGGGACACACCACCACTGTATGACATTTAAGTTGGATGAAAGTTATTTTGGTTTCACTAAAAATGTTTTGCTGGTGTGTACGTATATTCCTCCTGAGCATGCACCATATTATAATATGTGTGGTTTTGACAATGGCATTGATATGTTGGAAGAGTGTATTTTAGAGAAATTGTTGTCTTTAGATGACGTCGATTTATTATTATGTGGAGATATGAATTCTAGAACCTCTAATTTATCCCCTGAAATAATAAATGAAAGTGAAATTTACATCTGTCACAAAAATGATAGGAATATAATGAGTAGAAATTCTGAAGATAAAGTACTGAATTCTTATGGGAAAAGATTACTTAACATGTGCAGTGTATTTGGACTGACCATTCTCAATGGTGTTTGTAATGGTGACCTTGAAGGTTGTTTCACATACATTTCTGATTCAGGATCTAGTGTCAATGATTATTTCATAGCATCTCGGCGGCTGAGCCGTGATTCGAACCAGCGCGCTCAGATTCTCTCGCTTCCTAGGCGGACGCGTTACCTCTAGGCCATCTCTCCACTCAAGTTCAATGTGGTCCTGCATAAAAAAAAAACCCTCCCCCTCCCCCCTCCCTTCTCCCTTCCCACCCACACTCCCTTCAGTGTGTTGATTCGGCATGGACTGAATAATCATCGCACATTGTCACGACTGCACGGTAACCTGTCATCAATGAATCAATGTAATGTAAAATGATGACAGGCATGCTGATGACAAACACGCCAGGTGCACTGCGTGCTCTTGCAGTGAACGAACTGAGGAATAGTTTTATCACAGGCTGGTGTGACCACCATGCACGTCTGTTGGTTTGCAAACAGTATGTGGAAACTGAAGTTATGTGGGAGGGGAAGATATGTTTTGACGCTACGCTGAGAAACGGTTAATCAGTTGCAAAACAGTAGCCTAAAGTGTACGACATAGACCACGTCAATCAGTTATGAATATATTTATCTTTCAGATGACACCCATATATATATATATATATATATATATATATATATATAATATATATAATTATATCATAGTCAGTCGTGTCCGACTATGACCATCAGGACAGTAGAGGAGGCAACTGCTGTTCCGACTATTTGGGCTAGAATTTGATTATAGTGAAGAGTGTCTTGCCCAAGTACATCCCCACTCTCTCGGCCAAGAGGGTTTTAGGACAGTCGGCGTTGGGAACATCCCCATACAGTCCCTGTGTTAAACGGACACAGAAATTTGATTTCACAGTTGTTTGGAAACTTGTTTATCTTGAACTGCACAGCACCAAAGAGGCCATACTGAAATGTCTTAAAATACGATTTCATTGTCTAAAGAAAAAACAATTCTATTCCCAAAGGAATGGAAATATAACTTACGACAGCTACCATTCATGCATTAAAGAAATATTCAGCTGACGATTTCCTATGGAAATATCTTCCAGTCACAGTAATAATTTATTGTGATAAGATATTGACAATAACTGAATGAGTTTTATAAATCGGAACTGATTAAACAAGAAGACAGTCATATTTAGATCAGATAGTCGATTTAAAACTTGTTGTTGTGTGTGTTTGTGTGCCCTCGTGCATGGATGCATGCGTGTGCGCTGTGTGTGTTGTGTGTGTGTGTGAGTAAATTATGGGCGCGCGCGTGTGTGATTTGCCAGCATCTCTCCACACCATCCTCCAATATCGATTACACCGTTGTTCCCGACAGGCACGGTCTGTCAGACCACTGGCGAGGTAGTACAGAAACACACGGCTTCTGATGATGGATTTTGTTTAATGTCCCGTCATTGATTCTGATTTGTAGAACACATGGCTTCTCGTTGTTTCGCACAGGACCTCCCAAATGGCGCTCTTCCCGCTTCCTGGTGGCCTACCTGGTCCTCTCCTGCAATGCTGTCATCTTCCTGCAGCGTGTGTCCTTCTCGATGGCCATCGTGTGCATGGTCAACCACACTGCCCTGGACCTGATGGACAGTCACTCACAGCACGTGCCCTTCGTTTCTGATGCTGCCCGCAATGTTTCAGTGGCCTATGGTGGTGGTGGTGGGGATCGGAATGTGTCTGGTGGGTACGGTTTTGGTGGTGGTGGTTTGTGTGTGTGTGTGTGTGTGTGTGAAAGATAGAAAGAGAGAGTGTGTGCGTGGGTGGGGTGGTGGTAGTGGTGGTGGTATGTTTCGTGTGAGAGAGAGAGAGAGAGAGTGTGTGTGTGTATGTATGTGTGTGTGTGAGACAGAGAGAATGTGTGTGTGTGAGTGTGCGTGTTTCAGTGGCGTATGGTGGTGGGGATCGGGATGTGTCTGGTACGGTTTGGTGGTGGTGGTGGTGGTTTGTATGTGTGTGTGTGTGAGGGGAGTGTATGTGTGTTTGTGTGTGTGTCGTGTGTATGTTAGTGTCTGTGTGTGTGTGTGTGTGTTCCTATGTGTGCTTGTTTACATGCGTGCGTGTGATTGCATGTGTGTGTACGTGCGTGTGTGTGTGTTCGTGCGTGTGTGTGTGTTGATATTTTGGAGGATGGCTATGGGTGGGTGGGTGGATGGATGGACATGTTAAAGTAGCACTTGTGTGTTGTGTTTGAGATTACTGGGTGCTCTTCTGTCTGTCTGTAATCCATGTCTCTGTCTCTCCTTACCTCTCTCGTTTTGCTTCTGCAAGTGTGTTGTCTCTATTTTTACAGCTGATTTGATAATCATTGCTGTATGTGTTCTCATACATATTTCATTGCCAGTCCTTTCCCTCTCTTTCTCTGTGTATCTCCCTCTCTCTCCGTGGCCTCACACAATCGACACTGCCAAGACAGAACGACGAAGCTAACGAGATGTAAAAACAGCATGTGACATTTTCAGCATGGACATACAGTGACTCCACCACATCAGAACCACAACCAGTGTACAGTGTTTCACAAACGGGGATTCCCGTTCGGACAAACTCGAGTGGTGCTGAACAGGAAACTGCTGGGGGAGAATCTGGTGGTGGAACGTGTGACAGACACCTGAACACAAATAATTCGGCCGAAGAGAAAGAGGTGAGAAGCTTTGTATCCCTCTTTCCTACTCTGTGTGTGTGTGTGTGTGTGTGTGTGTGTGTGCGTGTGACACAAAGGCATAGCACGAGAGTTACGGCTTTGTAAGGTTTGTAACATGTGTGTGATTGGGGATGAGTTTCATTTTATAATGGAATGTCCCAATTATGATCAGTTCTGAAATAAATATGTTCCTAAAAATACTTGCTCCAGAATCGGTTTTTAATTTTTTGTAATATTCTCAAAGGATGCAAAAAAGTCAATTTAGCTCTAAGTAAGATGATTAGATTTGCAAATGTTGCCAAGCTACACTTTTGGAGTTAAAAGACATTAGTGTTTTCTCAGCTTTTATGTGACATTGTTGTTTATTTGGAAATGTTTGTTCTGGGCATGAAAAGATTATTTTGCAGTAATCCTCCATACTCCAATAGGAGTGAAAGAATATTTAAAACTTGAATTTGAACTTGAACTTGTGAAACATCCAGATGCAAAAGCTCTCATTGATGTACTGCCTTGTACATGCAGGTGTTGAGGGAAATGAGCGATCCGACAGACTTGCTGTAACAGTGATTGGTCTACATTTGATAGATCAGAAAGAAAGACAGAGAGATGGAGCGGCTGCATATCTAACCCGAAAGGAAGAGCACAATCTTTTGTTTATCAAACGAACATTGGCATAATTTCCAAACCAACGATGCACAGTTTTCTGTCTGGGTTTTCCCAAATGCAAGGGACTAAACAACATGGCCTTGGATATCTTTTCTTACTCTTCTTGCGGCAAATCTGTGGCAGTGTGTGTGTGTGTGTGTGCATGTATTCCATGGGAGCTGGTGTGTGTGTGTGTGTGTGTGTGTGTGTGTGTGTGTGTGTATCCTGGGAGCTGAGGTGTGTGTGTGTGTGTGCCGGGGCATTGTCTACATTTGTGAGTGTTTGGATTGTTGGAGCTATGTGCGTGTGTAGCCGTTCACAATTATTCATGCATGTGCTCAGTTTGTGTGTGTATGTGTATGCGCATACGTAATGCGCTAAGTTAATGTGAATCGCACACAAAGTGTTTATTGTGTGTGCATATGCACACTAGTGTCATTGTGCGTGCGCTTTGTCTTTCTTTTTAGATTTTTTACAGTCATTTTTATGTGAATGTTCTTTCCAAACCCAGCGTCGGCTGTGAACACCTGATCAGCGCGTTGGTTTTATGGCAGGCATTTGTTCTTTTTCGTTTATTAAGCAGTTGTAGGTAATGCAGCGGGTATATATCCGTCCGCACACTTCAACACCTTGTTAAAACTGAAACTGAACCTGTGTTGTGTTTTGAAGAAGAGAAAAAACAAACACGCATTCAATGTAAAAGCTTCACAAATAAGTTTAAGCACATGGAAAGTCTGCGATTACGCAGTCGAATGTCATCCAGTTCATTAATTCGCCTTTGAAAGTTGCTCAGATTTCATGAGCAGCACTGCATGTGTGTGTATTTCTCGGGCCTGGTTTATACTTGGATATTGTTGAAAAGGAAGCGTAAATTCTAGTCCTGTCTTGTAGTCTTTAACTCAACATCATCTTCCTTATTTTCACTCATCGTGAAAGATGACAATAAGATGTCCCCACTTCTGTGACCTTTCGTACTCTGCTGTCATGGTTACCTGTTTCGATCCCCAACCTCCGCCTACTTCCAAGCACATCCGGTGAGTTCCTGCCAAGACCTCCACTCCAAGAGAGGCGCTCACTCAGTCTGGCTTCGCGACTTTTCGCGATTATTGTAGTGTGGGGCTTAATAGGTAGATTGCTGTGCGTACTAAATCAGAACAGGCACCATTGAACACCACCCAAGGGCAGTGCAGGGTCTCCTCTGGTATAAGGCCTCATGGCGATGTAGCATCGATAGATCCCTATCGATCGGAAAACAAATAAAAATTGCAGGCAGAAAAAATACAAAAAATGGGTGGCGCTCTCAGTGTAGCGACGCACTCTCAGTGGGGAGAGCAGCCCGGATTTGACACAGAGAAATATGTTCTGATAAAAAAGAATAAACCAATACAATACAATATGATGTGCAATGCGCCGATCATGGCTCACTAGAACCAGCGCCAGATTCGGGACACTGGGTGTGGGCGTGATGCCACTCAAGATGCACGAAAGATTGGGTGAAAGAAAAAGAACAGCAGAACAAAACAAAATGAACAAGAGAGGCAAGGCCTTCAAGACTCACTTGTGATAAATTAAGTCCCCTAGTATTAATTACAGAGTAATTTCCCTTTTTTACTATCTGCACCAAAACGTTTGCAAAATAAATAAAACTTCCATGCTTAGCAAAAGAAGTTCCTGTTTGAACAAAAAATGATAATAATGACTCCTCTTGTTGTTGGGTCAGAATAAGAGGTCAAAGTGCCAAGTTTAGAGAATACAAAAAATATAAATATAACAGTAAATGCAGTTTGCATATAATTAGGCTTCAATTTTTTTTGTGCCCATCCCAGAGGTGCAATATTGTTTTAACCAAGATGACAGGAAAGAACTGAATTTTTCCTATTTTTATGCCAAATTTGGTGTCAACTGACAAAGTATTTGCAGAGAAAATGTCAATGTTAAAGTTTACCACGGACACACACACACACACACACACACACACACACACACACACACACACACACACACACACACACACAACCGAACACCGGGTCAGAACATAGACTCACTTTGTTTACACAAGTGAGTCAAAAAAGTTAAATACTGTAAGTGTCTGCTGTGAACTGATCATCACTCTTTCCACCCGGCAGGACGGCCCCCTCGTGTGGACCAAGGAGACACAGGGACTGCTGCTAGGAGCGCTGTACTGGGGGTACATGACCACCCAGGTGTTTGGGGGGTACCTGTTCCTGATGTTCGGCCCTCGTAACGTCACGGTGGTGAGCATGCTGGTCATGTCGGTGCTCACCATGCTGTGCCACCCCGCTGCTTTCTGGTCCCCCTGGGCAGTCTTCGTTCTGAGAGTGGGCGTCGGGGTGTGCACGGTGAGTGTGCTTCCCACTTCCTTTGCCAGGGATGCTATGTCTTCACTCTGGTTCATTTCTTTGCCAGGGATGTTATGTCTTCACTCTGGTTCATTTCTTTGCCAGGGATGTTATGTCTTCACTCTGGTTCATTCCTTTGCCAAGGATGTTATGTCTTCACTCTGGTTCATTTCTTTGCCAGGGATGCTATGTCTTCACTCTGGTTCATTTCTTTGCCAGGGATGTTATGTCTTCACTCTGGTTCATTTGTTTTGTCAGCAGGACCGTGCAAAAGATTGAAGAGGGATTTTTCTCAAACCTTGTAGAAGTGTCTGTTACTGTTGAGGGATTAGGGATAAGTTGATAACATTTCGGGGGTTAATCCGGATCGGAATCCAAATCCAGGGAACTGCAAATAGGATTTACCATCACTGGGAGATGGGGCAAAATTTAAGAATTAGTGTAATATCTTAAGTCCATTACGGGATGTGATGAACAGATCAGATTTTGGTGGCGATGCAGATCAGGGTCAAGACAGGAGGAAATGGGGTAAACTGTTCAGCACTGGTGTGGGTCTGCACATTGTGAAGTGCTCTCTGGTCCAACAGGGTTTCCAGAGCGTCTTTTCTTGTGTTGAACCTTTGGCGCAGTGTGTGCATGTGAAGTAAAGGATTTACATTTATATTTGCATTGCGGACAAGAATGTGACATGCTCTGCTTTATCATATTAATTTTATTTGTGTCCGGCGCATGTGTGGGGTGTATGTGTGCGTGGATGTGTAGGTGAGTGTGTTATCTTCCTCTCCTACCCACCTGGTCATTTCAGAGCTTCGCCATGCCGTCCATGTTCGGCATCTGGGGCAGGTGGGCGCCCAAGGGGGAGAGAACTACACTGCTCAGTCTGTCCTTCAGCGGTCAGAACTTGGCCAACTCCGTCGTCTTTCCCACCACCGCCCTGCTCTGCAAGTACGGCTTTGCTGGGGGGTGGCCCTCATCCTTCTATGTCTATGGTAAGTCAGCGATCGGCGTGCTTGGGGTTAGGCTTGTCTTCTTCTTCTTCTTCTTTGTTCATGGGCTGCAACTCCCACGTTCACTCGTATATACACGAATGGGCTTTTACGTGTATGACCGTTTTTACCCCGCCATGTAGGCAGCCATACTCCGCTTTCGGGGGTGTGCATGCTGGGTATGTACTTGTTTCCATAACCCACCGAACGCTGACATGGATTACAGGATCTTTAACGTGCGTATTTGATCTTTTGCTTGCGTATACACACGAAGGGGTTCAGGCACTAAGCAGGTCTGCACATATGTTGACCTGGGAGATCGGAAAAATCTCCACCCTTTACCCACCAGGCGCCGTCACCGAGATTCGAACCCGGGACCCTCAGATTGACAGTCCAACGCATTAACCATTCGGCTATTGCGCCCGTCAGGCTTGTCAAGGTCTTCAGTGTCGGCGGATTCATGGGGGAACTGCCGTTGGAGGGACGTGGTGGCGGTCTCCACCCCTGGGTGAGACGGATACTCAGTCTGGCTTCGCGACAAAGCCATTATTGTCGTCAGTAGGGGGTCTGGTAGGTCGTGTCCTAAGTACGTTGAATCAGAACAGGCACCACTGAGCACCACCGAAGTGACTCAGCAGCAGTGCACGGTCTCCCCTGGTGTGTGCCTCCTGGCGACCTAACATCGATGGTTCCCTGCGAACTGCCGGCGCTGGGACTGAGATAGACCAACCCGTGTGTGGAATGAGCGGCGTGGGAGTAATGCCACTGAAACCTTGATGATGGGGCAGCAAAAAAGACAACAACAACAAAAAAACAAAAACAAAAAAAAGTCAGCGCTCGAGTGCTTGCTCTCCCAAGAGCACGAACACACGCTTAGACATTCATGTTTGTGTGCATGCATTCACACATATTCACACGTGCACACACACCATAGTCATCGCGTGCTCGCACTGACATTTCTCCTGCTTAGGGGCATAAAAAATCGCATCAAACGCATTTTAAAAAAAAAAGGAGAATCTGATGCAGCAAAACTGTGTTTTTGTTGGCAGTGCTGTTTGTTTTCGCTATAACATTTCGCACTTCATGGTATCCTGAAAACAAAATAGGTTTTGAAATACATCCGATCACAGCTATTGTACTGCGATGTGCTCTCTGCCGTGCCTTACGAAATGTGTCTGAGAAGGGGACTAAAACTGAAATCAGTGAGAACCACAAAAAAAACCTACCATCAGTAGCGTGGCACGAGCTGTGAAGTAATGGACTGTGGTCATCAGCAAAGCTAGGCATG
Source organism: Babylonia areolata (assembly GCF_041734735.1). Lineage (NCBI taxonomy): Eukaryota > Metazoa > Mollusca > Gastropoda > Neogastropoda > Buccinidae > Babylonia > Babylonia areolata. The sequence goes on along the minus strand of NC_134890.1, from coordinate 31,838,241 downwards.
AGCTGATGGCTGTCTCGCTCGCACACTCGGTCGTAATTCTGAGCTTGATCCCTATCAGCGTGTAACACCTGTTTTCTCAGGTGAACTGAGTTCTCTGACTACGTATGTTAAATATGTGATGCAGTTTTACAAGACAAAGGTTTGCTGGGGCAAAGTATTGACACAGGTTTACAGTGCTTGTTCTGATATGTGCAGTATTACAATACATAGGTTTGCTGTGGCAAAGCATTCATACAGGGTTACAAGGATTGTTCTGATGTGTGATGGTTGACATGATATAGTTTATTGGGACAAAAGTATTCACAATAGGTTTAAAAAGGCTGATGTGTGATGGCTTGCAAGACGTAGGTTTACGGGGGCAAAGTATTCACGTATGTTTACAGGGCTTATTCTGATGTGTGCTGGTTTACAAGACACAGGTTTATTGGGACAATGTATTCACGTTGATTTACAATGTTGTGGTGTGTGCAGGTTTACAAGACATGTGGTGTGCAGGTTTGCAGGACACATATTGGTGTGCAGGTTTACATGACACGCTGTGGTGTGCAGGTTTACATGCTGTGTTGTGTATAGGTGTACATGCTGAATGTGTACAGGTGTGCTGGGCATAGTGTGGTGCCTGGTGTGGATGCTGATTGTGTCAGACACCCCGGAAACGTCTCGCTGGATCCACCCTGAAGAGAGAGACTACATTGTGGCCAACAGGGGGCAGGTGTCCGGAGGGAAAGATAAGGTGAGAGAGAAGAGAGAGAGAATTTGTCATGTTTGTGTCTGTGTGCACGTGAGCAGAGAGAGAATTTGTGATGTTTGTGTCTGTGTGCACGTGAGCAGAGATAGAATTTGTGATGTTTGGGTCTGTGTGCACGTGAGCAGAGAATTTGTGATGTTTGTGTCTGTGTGCACGTGAGCAGATAGAATTTGTGATGTTTGTGTCTGTGTGCACGTGAGCAGAGAGAATTTGTGATGTTTGTGTCTGTGGTCTGTGTGCACGTGAGCAGAGAACTTGTGATGTTTGTGGCTGTGTGCACGTGAGCAGAGAGAATTTGTGATGTTTGGGTCTGTGTACACGTGAGCAGAAATAGAATTTGTGATGTTTGGGTCTGTGTGCACGTGAGCAGAGATAGAATTTGTCATGTTTGTGTCTGTGTGCACGTGAGAAGAAAGAATTTGTCATTTTTGTGACTGTGTGAACGCGAGCAGAGAGAATTTGTCATTTTTGTGACTGTGTGAACGCGAGCAGAGAGAGAATTTGTCATGTTTGTGTCTGTGTGCATGTCAGCACACTGGTCAGTTTACTGAAAAATAATTAGCCAATTTTATTTAAGGCGTGTCGAATCTATGAATACATATTTTGAGCACGTGTTGGTTTAAACTTTTCAGTATCAAGAAACAAGACAAAATACAGCGTTCAATAAAGAAAAAGGAAAATTTGAGCATGTGTTTAGTATGACCTGTCATTTTTACCTTCAATACGTGATGGTTGTGTCTGTGTGCACGTGAGCAGAGATAGAATTTGTGATGGTTGTGTCTGTGTCATGTAAGAAAGCTGGTTTCTGGTACCTTTTGTTCACTCCACAGCAAGCATTCGACAGAAAGATCGTAAAAATTAGCTCGAGATTGCAGCACTAAATCACACTTAGTGACCATCACCAAAAGTCCAGGTCATGCGAGAAATATTGTTAGCAGCCGAGCTGTACTGTGAGTTCCCACACAGTTTCGAACCTTTTGCCAACGGCCACACCACGTTGAAAACGCCGGTTCTCGTCCGATCACCGAAGTTAAGCAACGCTGGGCCCGGTTAGTACTTTGTACTTGGATGGGTGACCGCCTGGGAACACCGTGTGCTGTTGGCATTACTTTTAAGCGTGTTGGGTTACGCTGCTGGTCAGGCATCTGCTTGGCAGATGTGGTGTAGTGTATATGGATTTGACCGAACGCAGTGACGCCCCCTTGAACTACTGATAGTGATACTTCGAACCGATTTCTACACTGGTTGCACCAAAGGGCATGGATCATTATACCTTTAACTGTGGCTGACCGCACATATATCACACCAATCGAAAACAATTCTTTTAGCGTTTCGACTCATTACTTTCAAACTGAATGAATTGACTTTCGTGAATTTTGAGAAAAAGGCCAAACCTTTCAAAGTTCTCATAATCTACAGCTCCCTCGTTTAAGGTTAGAGTGGGAATAGTGTGTCATTTAACCTTTGCCGGTTTGTTGGGCAAGGAGGTAGCTTTGCTGTTTGTTTTTTCTTGTTGTTTGTTTGATATTTTTGGTCCGTGTTTTCAACTTTTACATGGCCTCTCACCTCAGACAAACAACACGCATCAGGTCGTCACGCATCAGTCTTTCTTCTCTCCGAAATACAGGAGATCGGTCCACTTCAAACCTGTACAGAAAATCAAATGTCAATGTTTCCCGAGATATGTTGTCGTGAGAGGACACCAGTCATAAATGAACGGAAGTATCAGTATCAGTAGCTCAAGGAGGCGTCACTGCGTTCGGACAAATCCATATACGCTACACCACATCTGCCAAGCGGATGCCTGACCAGCAGCGTAACCCAACGTGCTTAGAATGAACGGAAGTGGTCCAATTAAATGATGCTAAACTATTTTTAAACTAAAATTTCTTCACGACCGATATCTAGTACAAAGCTCAATCTACACAATTGTGTCATTCAGCATGATGCATTGCTGAAGTTAGCTGAAGGAGAACACGAGCAGCACTTTCTGATCGTTGCCCATGTGGCTTGATCCTCTGTGACACATTCTTCGCGCAGTGGCCTTTACATGCTGCATCATTAAGAAGGAAATAGAAAACATGTAGGTTTACAGAACGACCCATGTAGGGGAAATAAAGAACTAAGGACTTTCTTCACCACCTGGTTGTTGGATGAGCATTTCCCAGTTGAGTATGGGACCATATGCTACTCAACGTTATGTCCAAAACCGATCAAAGAGAAAAAAAGATGTTCTTGCCTACTGGCAGGGAAGGGACTCCCTGTTGTCCCCCCCCCCTCCCCCCGCCCCAACCCAAACTAACTGCTGCACTGGGAAGGAAGATTCTACAATACCCAGTCCTCTGAAAGGGACATAACTCACCACCTTCCACATCGTCAGCCGTGGTGAGACGGGCGCAGCGTTCAGTATGAGTGTCCTGGTTTGAAATCTCGGTATCGGCGCCTGGTGGGTTAAAAGGTGCAGATGTTTCCGATCTCTCAGGCCAACATTCATATGAGCAGACCTGCTGGTGCCTTAACTCCCTTTTGTGTGCATACACATATGCACAAGATCACATGCAAGTGTTAAAGAACTCACAATCCATGGCAGCCTTCGGTAGACTGTGGTACAAAAGAACACGCATAGCATGCACATCTCTGAGAATAGCTGCCTGGGTTTTTTCAGTTAATGCCTGACGGTAAAAACGGTCAAGCACGAAAAAACCCACTTGTACATTCAAGAGGGAGTTGCAGCCCACGAACGAATGAATGAATGATATGGATACTTTTATAATTATAGTACCTATCCTCGGTCAGAGACCACGTTCAATGCGCTTAACAAACTCGGGGTCATTTGCACAACAGGCTGCCTTCCTGGGTAGATCCAACTGACGGCTGACGCTGGGCGCTAAGCATTCATTTCCTGTGTCATTCGATTGGATTTCAGGCACGCATACATACACACTGAGACAGACATGTAACATTTTACATGTATGACTGTTTTGCTTATTTACCCTACCATGTAGGTAGTCATACTCCGTTTTCGGGGTGTGCATGCTGGGTGTGTTCTTGCTTCCATAACCCACCGAACGCTGACATGGATCACAGGATCTTTAACGTGCGTATTTGATCTTCTGCGTGCGTGTACATACGAAGGGGGTTCAGGCACAAGTAGGTCTGCACACATGCTGACCTGGGAGATCGGAAAAGTCTCCGCCTTTTACCCACCAGGCGCCGTTACCGAGATTCGAACCCGGGACCCTCACATCGAAAGCCCAACACTTTAACCCTTTCACCACCAGTCAATTTAGAGCATAAAATTCCCTTGTGGTATTAACACAGAAAAGACAGTGGCTAAGAATAGCTGGGGATTCCCCCTGCGATGTATAGAAAATATAGCCTGTCCTACCACCGAACATTAAGAGCAGTAGGTTCATGGATAACAGACCAGTGAATGGTCACCTTTCAGTGACATGGGTCCTCTACCACGCTTGTGCATAAGTGCGAGCTTGGCGGTGAAAGGGTTAACCACCCGGCTATTGCGCCCGTCAGTACGCAGAAGGAGAAGCAGGTAGCTCATCCATGACACCATGACGATGTGGTGACGTACCCGTGTCCCTGTGTGCTGCAGATGAGCGTGCCGTGGTGCAGCATCTTCAGCTCCATTGCATTCTGGGCCATTGCGGCAGCTCACGTGACCTTCACGTGGGGGCTGTTCCTCTTCATGTCCAACCTCCCGCTGTACATGTACGAGGTCATGAACTTTGACATCAAGTCGGTGAGTAAAAGACTTCTAGAATGGGAATCTCATAGTATATCGGTGAGTAAAAGATAATGTTAACAACTTTGACATCAAGTGGGTGAGTAAAAGACTTCTAGAATGGGAAACTCATAGTATATCGGTGAGTAAAAGATAGTGTCAACAACTTTGACATCAGGTGGGTGAGTAGAAAGACTTCTAGAATGGGAAACTCATAGTATATCGGTGAGTAAAAGATAATGTTAACAACTTTGACATCAAGTGGGTGAGTAAAAGACTTCTAGAATGGGAAACTCATAGTATATCGGTGAGTAAAAGATAATGTTAACAACTTTGACATCAAGTGGGTGAGTAGAAAGACAGAATGAGATCCTTTGATATTAGATTGGTGAGTAGGATATAATGTTAACATCATGACTTTGTATTACGCACTGACCTGGATGTCATGGCAACGCGACACATTGACTCTGATCACTTTTTTCCACCACCCTCTCTACCTGAATATGAATTAAAAAAAATAAAGAAAGCAATAAAGTTGCTCATCAACGAGATGAAATAATAACATGGAGCCATTGGGGCTTCTGATTTAAATTAGAACTGCTTCAAACAATAGGTTACTATCAAATAGGTTATAATTCATCCATACATACCCTCACGCCAACTCCGCTCTTCTTCTGACACCCGTATGCTTAGGATACCCCCTGCTCGAATCAAAACGTATGGCCAACGCAGTTTTTCATACCAAGCCCCCTTGCTTTGGAATCAGCTTCCTCAGCCTCTCCGTCACTCAGCTTCGCTGCAATCTTTCAAATCCAGTCTGAAGACCCACCTTTTCCCCTCCTGATTAATTCTCAACAGTATGATTTAAAATGACAATTTGTGAGTGAGTGAGTTTTGATAGTTTCAGGATTTGTTGGTGGTATTTTTGATTGTGTACTATTTGTGATTGTGTGCGTGCGCGTGTGCTTGTGTGTATTGTGTGGGAGGGGGGGAGAGGTGGTGGTGGATGAATAGTTTTCAATGATGTTTGGTATCTTGTGTTTAATTTTTCCTTTTTGATGTTTACATATGTATTCTATTTGTAAACGCCTATGGCTTATTTTCAAGATTAGGCGTAAATGTTCATAATAATAATAATAATAAAGAGAGTGTGTGTGTGTGTGTGTATGTGTGTGTGCGTGTGCGTGTGCATGTATACATCATGTCTGTGTGTGAGGTGGTAACACAGTGCTCTGAAACGGATTCACTATTGAAGTTGTAACGTTCTTGTCTTCACCTTCCAATGTGGAATACGTTTTGTCTCAATTTTTGTAGCGTGTATTTCTGTTCAAGTCTAAACAGTAAGTTTACAGTTGAACATCTTCGGGGGTATCATATTAATTAAAAGTTATATTGCCGATGCGTAGCATATTAGTTAAACATTATATTGCCGATGCGTATCATATTAGTTAAACATTATATTGCCGATGCTCAGACTGCGACAGACAAACCTGAGTGTGGCTGTGTATGTGGGACTCCGAATGAGCGGCACACGAGTAACACCACTGAAACGATGCAGATGACGAGGCAGCTAAAAAAGATTATTTAAAGTATGTATTTATGATATAATATGATGTGAAGTGATGGCCTAGAGGTAACGCGTGCGCTTAGGAAACGTGAGAATCTGAGCGCGCTGCTTCGAATCACGGCTTAGCCGCCGATATTTTCCACTAGACCTTGAGTGGTGGCCTGGCTACTAGTCATTCGGTTGAGACGATAAACCGAGGTCCCGTGTGCAGCATGCACTTAGGGCACGTAAAAGAACCCACGGCAACAAAAGGGTTGTTTCTGGCAAAATTCTCTAGAAAAATCCACTTCGATAGGAAAAACAAATAAAACTGCACGCAGGAAAAAATACAAAAACAAGAGGCAAAGCCTTCAAGACTCACTTGTGCTTCACGCTTTATCCTGTAATGGAATCATTAGGAGGAAAAAAAAAGAGATTTTAAAAATGGTTGAAAAGTGCTCTGTATTCAATATGATGGATAAGCTTGGGAGAAGAAAAAAGAAAAGAAAAGAAAAAAAATGTAATGTTTAAGATGAGAAAGATCAGTTTAAAGCAAATTAAGTCCCCTGGCATTAATTACAGAGTAATTTCCCTTTTTTACTATCTGCACCAAAACGTTTGCAAAATAAATAAAACTTCCATGCTTAGCAAAAGAAGTTCCTGTTTGAACAAAAAATGATAATAATGACTCCTCTTGTTGTTGTGTCAGAATAAGAGGTCAAAGTGCCAAGTTTAGAGAATACAAAAAATATAAATATAACAGTAAATGCAGTTTGCATATAATTAGGCTTCTTTTTAAAAAAATTTTGTGCCCATCCCAGGGGTGCAATATTGTTTTAAACAAGATGACTGGAAAGAACTGAATTTTTCCTATTTTTATGCCAGATTTGGCGTCAACTGACAAAGTATTTGCAGAGAAAATGTCAATGTTAAAGTTTACCACGGACACACAGACACACAGACACACGGACACACACACAGACAACCGAACACCGGGTTAAAACATAGACTCACTTTGTTTACACAAGTGAGTCAAAAATAGGTGGCGCTGTAGTGTAGCGACGCGCTCTCCCAGGGGAGAGCAGCCCGAATTTCAAACAGAGAAATCTGTTGTGACAAAAAGAGAAATACAAATAAAATACAATACAAAGCATGTATGTATCTTTTTTGTTATTGGAAAAGAAAAGAAAAGAAACCAGATACGTAGCTCAGTATTTTTTAAGCACGTTGTTCTGTTTTGATTTAACGCAGTTTGTTTTGTTTTCATTTCAGAACGGGTTTTACTCCATGCTGCCATACATCGCGCTGTTCATCGTTCAGATGACGGGCGGGTTTTTTGCAGACTTCCTTGTGAAACGTAAAGCCATGACAGTGTTTTGGATGCGGCGACTCTTCACTGTTCTGTGTAAGTGGACAGCGTGGCCTCTGCTGTTTGTCAGCTGTAGCCCACAGAGTTCTTTTCAAAAGTAAAAAAGACAAAAGGGCAGATCCATTCATACTTCATTATTTGTTAATTTCCAGTTGATAAACCACCGAGGCAACCATGTGTATGTTCTGTATTGTCCATGTGTTCTGTGTGGCTTGTTCAGGATTAAAGAGGCTATGCCAGTCTTGAATAAAAGCTAATTTGTGTTTGCACATTTCTTCTGTCTTTGCTGCTGTGTGCACATGTCAAATGATCGGTATTAGGACAGGCCCGGCGCTTCCTTTTTGAGGAAGTGTCTGGGTTTGTTCCGATGTACCTTATATTTACCTGTGTGCTAGCTGAATCGGTAGCGTAAGCAGCACTGACCTGAAGTTGTGTACCTTGTGAATGGAGAGAGTTACCACTCTTTGCTGTCTGTTAATCATTTCATCTCCTGGCCTCATTATTTGTTAATTTCTTTTTTATGTGCTTTTTTTTTCAAATGATGGACATTAGTTTTGTTCTTTAATGTTTGATGACGGTTTTGATGCCTCTTGGTTTGTGTGTGTGTGTGTGTTGCATGTGCCTGTTTCACCCTTTCTTTTTTCAATCGCTCTTTGTGTGTATTTGCATATAATGACAAACACGCTCACTGTGTTCTTCACTTTTCTCAACTATGTTTGTTTTGACACAAACAAACACATTTCTTCTTCTTCTTGGTTCGTGGGCTGCAACTCCCACGTTCAGTAGCAGTATCAGTATCAGTAGCTCAAGGAGGCGTCACTGCGTTCGGTCAAATCCATACACCACATCTGCCAAGCAGATGCCTGACCAGCAGCGTAACCCAACGCGCTTAGGCCTTGAGAAAAAAAAATTAAATGAAATAAAATATATATAATTTTATAAGGTGCAAAATCTTGATGAAATCAACTCTAAGCGCACAAGTGTGTGTTTGTGTGTGTGTGTGTGTGTGTGTGTGTCTGCCGTGGAAGCTGCGATACTAGCCTAGAAATCAGTGTGTGGAGGAGGGGGGGATGCAGGGTAATGTGTGTGTGTGTGTGTGTTTTGGTGCTCATGTACGTTTATGTGTATTTGATTGTGCTTTCATATCTGTGAAGCTGCATGTTTGTTGCACATCTGTTATGCACGTGTGTGTGTGTATGTGAATGTGTGTCTGCATGTTTTTCATTCATTTGCTTATTTATCCCACGTTCACTCATGTACACGCGTGGGCTTTTACGTGCATGACCGTTTCTATCCCGCCATGTAGGCAGCCATACTCCGTTATCAAGGAGGGGGGGGGGTAAACAAACAAACAAAAACAAAACATGAACTATAGAACTTTGTTCTGTTCTCTCGCCAGCTAGTCTCGTGCCTGCGGTATGTCTGCTCGTCATGAGTTTCCTGGACTGTACGCATGTGGCGGCGGTGATGTCCCTTCTGGTGGTGTCTGTCGGCTTCATGGGATTCGCCTTCTCGGGATTTCTGCCCAACACCTTTGACATCGCTCCCCGCTTCGCTGTCAGCATTGCCAGCGTCACTAACTCTTTCGCCTGCATGCCTGGCATTCTGACTCCTTATCTTGTGGCGGAGGTCACTAAAGATGTGAGTCTGTGCTCCTTTCTTTCTTCTTTCAGTTCTTTCTTTTTGTCTTTTTCCTTTCCATTCTTTCTTTCTGTCTTTCTCCTTTTCATTCTTTCTGTTTGTCATTCTTTGTTAGCTTTGTACTCGGCATTCAGACTCCTTATGTTGTGGCTGATGTCGCTTAAGATGTGAGTCTGTGCTTCTTTTCTTTCTTTGTCCTTTCCATTTTTTCTTTCTTTCTCCTTTCCATTCTTTCTGTTTGTCATTCTTTGGTAGCCTTGTACTCAGCATTCTGACTCCTTATGTTGTGGCGGAGGTCATGAAAGATGTGAGACTGTGCTTCTTTTCTTTCTTTCTTTCCATTCTTTCTTTCTTTCTCCTTTCCATTCTTTCTGTTTTTCAGTCTTTGTTAGCCTTGTACTCAACATTCTGACTCCTTATGTTGTGGCAGAGTTGACTTAAGATGTGAGTCTGTGCTTCTTTTCTTTCTTTCTTCTTTCCATTCTTTCTTTCTGTCTTTATTCTTTCCAAGCTTTCTTTCTATTTTTCGTTTTGTTAGCTTTGTACTCAGTATTCAGGCTCCTTATGTTGTGGCAGAGATCACTGAAGATGTGAGTCTGTGCTTCTTTTCTTTCTTCTTTCCATTCTTTCTTTCTTTCTCCTTTCCATTCTTTCTTTCTTTCTTCTATCCATTCTTTCTGTTTGTCGTTAATTACTAGCTTTGTACTCGGCATTCAGACTCCTTATGTTGTGGCAGAGGTCACGAAAGATGTGAGTCTGTGCTTCTTTTCTTTCTCCTTTCCATTCTTTCTTTCTTTCTTCTATCCATTCTTTCTGTTTGTCATTCTTTGTTAGCCTTGTACTCGGCATTCAGACTCCTTATGTTGTGGCGGAGGTCACTTAAGATGTGAGTCTGCTTCTTTTCTTTCTTTCTCCTTTTCATTCTTTCTTTCTGCCCTTATTCTTTCCGTTCTTTCTTTCTGTCTGTCTCCTTTCCATTCTTTCTGTTTGTCGTTATTTGCTAGCTTTGTACTCGGCATTCTGACTCCTTATGTTGTGGCAGAGATCACTTAAGATGTGAGTCTGTACTTCTTTTCTTTCTTTCTCCTTTCCATTCTTTCTGTTTGTTGTCCGTTGTTCGCTGCATACCCGCGTTGTTCTGACTCGCCAAAGATGTGGGTCCGTGCCACTTTGTTTGCAAATTGTTTGTTTCCTTTCTTGCTGCATGTATTTCTTTCTTGCCTGCATACCTACTTTGCGAATCCCTCTAATGTGGCTGGTGTCACCAAAGATGTGAGTCAGCGCTGGATTTCTGTCCTTTCTTCATTCTTTCATTTCTTTCTTTCTTTCTTTCTTTTGTTTCTTTCTTTCTTACCTGTGTACCCAGTGCTCTGATTCCCTTACATGTGGTGGCGGTCACTAAAGATGTGAATATGTGCTGGGCTTCTGTCTTTTCTTTTCCTTCCTTCCTTCCTTTCTTTCTTTCTTTTCCTTCCTTCCTTCCTTTCTTTCTTTTCCTTCCTTCCTTCCTTCCTTTCTTTCTTTTCCTTCCTTCCTTCCTTTCTTTCTTTTCCTTCCTTCCTTCCTTTCTTTCTTTTCCTTCCTTCCTTCCTTTCTTTCTTTTCCTTCCTTCCTTCCTTTCTTTCTTTTCCTTCCTTCCTTCCTTTCTTTCTTTTCCTTCCTTCCTTCCTTCCTTTCTTTCTTTTCCTTCCTTCCTTCCTTCCTTTCTTTCTTTTCCTTCCTTCCTTCCTTCCTTTCTTTCTTTTCCTTCCTTCCTTCCTTTCTTTCTTTTCCTTCCTTCCTTTCTTTCTTTCTTTGTTTTCTTCCTTCCGTTTTTTTTTCTTTCTAGCAGTCTTTTTTTCTTACCTGTGTACCCGGTGTTGTGACTGCCAGAAATGTAATGCGGTCAACCAAAGATATATAAGTATGTGCTTCTTTGTTTGTAGAGGGGTTGTTTCCTTTCTTTTTCTGTCTTTCTGTCTGTCTTTCTTTCTTACCTGTGTTCCCGGTGTTCTGATTCCCTGAAATGTAGTGGGGGTCAACCATAGACATATGAGTCTGTACTCTGTACTATGTTTGTAAAAGGTTTCTTTCTTTATTCCTTTCTTTCTTTCTTTCTTTCTCTCTTCTTTTTTCTTTCTTTCTAGCTGTCATTCTTTCTTACCTGTGTACCAGGTGCTCTGACTCTCTGAAATGTAGTGGGTGTCAACCATAAACATATGAGTCTGTACTCTGTACTATGTTTGTAAAAGGTTTCTTTCTTTCTTTCTTTCTTTCTCTCTTCTTTTTTCTTTCTTTCTAGCTGTCATTCTTTCTTACCTGTGTACCAGGTGCTCTGACTCTCTGAAATGTAGTGGGTGTCAACCAAAGATATACGAGTCGTGTGTACTGTTTGTAAATGGTTTGTTTCCTTTCTTTCTTTCTTTCTTTCTTGCTTTCTTTCTTTCTTTCTTTCTTACCTGTGTACCCGGTGCTCTGACTCTGAAATGTAGTGGGGGTTAACCAAAGATATATATCTATGCTTCTATGTTTGTAAATGGTTTGTTTCCTTTCTTTCTTTCTTTCTGTCTGTCTGTCTGTCTGTCTGTCTGTCTGTCTTTTTAGCTGTCTTTATTTCTCACCTGTGTACCCGGTGTTCTTATTCCCTTAAATGTGAAGACGGTCACCAAAGGTGTGAACCTGTGCTTCTGTGTTTGTAAATGGTTTTGTTTCCTTTCTTTCTTTCTCTCTGTCTTTCTCTCTTTCTTTCTTTCTTTCTTTCTTTCTGTCTGTCTGTCTGTCTTTTTAGCTGTCTTTATTTCTCGCCTGTGTACCCGGTGTTCTTATTCCCTTAAATGTGAAGGCGGTCACCAAAGATGTGAATCTGTGCTTCTGTGTTTGTAAATGGTTTGTTCCCTTTCATTCTTTCTTTCTTTCTCTCCTTCTTTCTGTCTTTTCTTTCTTTCTGGCCAGCGTGCCGGGCGTTCTGTCTCACTGTCGTGTGCAAGAGGTCGCAAGAGGTGTGAGTCTGTGCTTCTATCTAGAATTGTGCAATCAGCAACCATCTACCTGAAGATCTAATGACAGTGCTTCTATCTAGAATTGTGCAATCAACAACCATCTACCTGAAGAGCTAGTCATGACTGTGCTTCTATTTAGAATTGTGCAATCAGCAACCATCTACCTGAAGATCTAGTCATGACTGTACTTCTATCTAGAATTGTGCAATCAGCAACCATCTACCTGAAGATCTAGTCAAGACTGTACTTCTATCTAGAATTGTGCAATCAACAACCATCTACCTGAAGATCTAGTCATCAGCCCCATCCACATGTAATATGCGGCTTCTGTTCAAACGTGTGTGTGTGTGTGTGTGTGCGTGCGTGTTTGTGTGTGTGTGTGTGCGTGTGTGAGAGAGAGTGTGTTTGTGTGTGTGGGTGTGTGTGTGTGTGTGTGTGTGTGTGTGTGTGTGTGTGAGAGAGAGAGAGAGAGAGAGTGTTTGTGTGTGTGAGTGGGTGGGTGGGTGTGCAGTGCATGCATGTGTCAGTACGCACAAGTTTTTATATTGATATGTACTTGTATGTATCCTAATTTCTGCTGTACATGTATTTGTGTATGATTTTCGATTTATGTTCGTACCTTGTTACGTACTATCGCCCCCCCCCCACCCCCCTGCCCCCCCTATTCCTTGTGACGCCGATACACTTGGTAATAAAGGCATATTCTATTCTATTCTATTGTATTCTATTCTTTGTTAATGGTTTGTTTTCGTTCGTTCTTTCTTCCTGGCCAGCTTGTCGGACGTTCTGTCTCCCTGTTGTGTGGAAGAGGTCAGCTGAGATGTGAAGACTCTGTGCCGCATTCTCTGGTATTGCTTTCTCTGCTTCGTCTGTGTTTATTGCTTTCTCTGTTTCTTCCTTTTCCCCCTTACGTTCTTTCATTCATTCTTCAATACCAGGTGTTCACTGTGTACAGCGCTGTACTGCATTGCATTGCACTGTAGTGTACCGAACTGCACTGTGATACAATGTACTGTCCTACACTGCATTGTAGTGTAGTGTAGTGTACTATACTGCTCTGCACTGCATCGTTATGCACTGCACTGTACTGTAACACCACAACACTCCACTGCAGTGTATTGCACTGTGCTGTACTGTACTGTTACTGTACTGTATTATAGTGCAGTGGACTATACTGTATTAAAAAAAAAAAGTGTTTTAATGTCCTTTAGCCATTTACGGTGGTAAGGGCAGTAAATTCATTCATGTCCACTGTCTTGGGCTCAGCATAGATAGGTAGGGGTTCATTCCTCCCCTTGCAATATACTGTATCGTAGATTTTATGCATCTCTCCCAGCAAACTCGAGAGCAGTGGCAGATCGTCTTCTTCATCACTGGCGCCGTGTACCTGTGTGGAACCCTCTTCTTCTGCCTGTTCGCCAGAACTACCGTGCAGAGCTGGGCCGTGCTGCCCACGGAAAAGGTAGAGGAGGAGCCTCTACGGGAGACCACCAACGCCCAGAATCATCACCCGCACAAGCCTGGGTGCCCCCAGCTGGCGGTGGACTCCGGGTGTTCCTCCCACCCGCACAACAACAAGTGTTAGCAACATGCAGAGGGTGGTGTTGTCGATGTCCAGTTATGTGTCCCTCAAGACTTCAGTGAAGAATCACTAAAGTGTGATTAAAGGTTTTTTTTCTTTTCTTTTTTTTGTGGTGATACTTAGAATCACTAAAATGTGATCAAGGGCTCTTTTTTTTAACAAACGCCCACTTAATACCATAATTTTTTTTTCTTTCGTTTTTTGTGGTGATATTTTAAAGCATTAATCATGACCATGTTCACACTGACAAAGCATTAATCATGACTATGTTCACACTGACAAAGCATTAATCATGACTATGTTCACACTGACAAAGCATTAATCATGACTATGTTCACACTGACAAAGCATTAATCATGACTATGTTCACACTGACAAAGCATTAATCATGACCATGTTCACACTGACAAAGCATTAATCATGACCATTTTCACACGGACAAAGCATTATTCATGATCATGTTCACACTGACAAAGCATACCTTTTTATCTGTAATATTGAAGATTCCTAGAATCTCTGATTCTTTTAATTTACAAAGGGCCTCTGTGTTCATATGGCTGGGATGATGATGACATTTTGGTTGATATGCATTTGTGTGTGTGAATGTGTATCAAAGACCATTCCTATTATCATCATATTTGTTGCTATATTTTCTTCTCCTCCTCGTTGTTGCTGTTGTTGATGATGTTGTTGTTCTTCTTCCCATCTCTCTTCCTCCCTCTGTCTCTCTCTCCTTCTCTCTCCCAGTGTGAATCCGGATATGTGTGTGTGTATGTGTGTGTGTGTATGTGTGTGTTCCTTTTCAAACAGCAAAGGACAAGTGACATGACATTAAACTCCGAGCGGTGAGAGAGAGAGAGAGAGAGAGAGAGAGAGAGAGAGAGAGAGAGATGCTGTCAAGAAAGGCGAAGAAAACTGTAGTTCAGTGATGGAATTATAGCGTGCTTTCCAGGTCCCTTTTCTTCTTATTTTGTTATCACTGTTTAGAAAGAAAAACAATGTATGGTTCACCTTCAAAACTCTTCGCCGTGTGTAGTGATGGCCAAGAGGTAACGCGTCCGCCTAGGAAGCGAGAGAATCTGAGCGCGCTGGTTCGAATCACGGCTCAGCCACCGATATTTTCTCCCCCTCCACTAGACCTTGACTGGTGGTCTGGACGCTAGTTATTTGGATGAGACGATAAACCGAGGTCCCGTGTGCAGCATGCACTTAGCGCACGTGAAAGAACCCACGGCAACAAAAGGGTTGTTCCTGGCAAAATTCTGTAGAAAAATCCACTTCGATTGGAAAACCAAATAAAACTGCACGCAGGAAAAAATACCAAAAATGTGTGGCGCTGTAGTGTAGCGACGCGCTTAACCTGGGGAGAGCAGCCCAAATTTCACACAGAGAAATCTGTTGTGATAAAAAGAAATACAAATTCAAAGAAATCATCATCTCGGCTGTATGCGGCGTCAGTTCCAGTACATCTGCAGTTATTCTTCGCAGTTTTGGAAATGAAGTGCATTCACATGTGGAATGCATTGATGTTCAGTCAAAGCGATTTAAGCAAAGGAACTGAAATTGGTACAACGTGGCTTTGTTCAAGAGCGAAGATGAATTATTCACGTCCTCAGTCAGGAATGAATGCAATGAAGAAAGTGTATATTCTGATGCATTTCATTTTTTTTATTTTATCTGTGAGCATTGATAAATTCATCACCATGTTTATGATTATCTGGTGTGTGAGTCTGTGTGTGTGTGTTTGTCTGTGTGTCTCTGTGTGTGTGTGTGTGTGTCTGTGTGTGTGAAACATTAACACTGGCTGCTGCAAGCAGCTATCATTCCGGCCATGCGTTTTACTTAAGATACGAGAAATGAGTGGGAAGTCAAACGTCAAGGTCAACACTTGGCATAACAGGAAAAGCTTGCAGACACAACAGAGCTTTTGTCTCGCAGCCAGTCCTCACGTTGCGTTCTGCACTGATGGGTCCACCGATCTAAAAATCAATGGATGGGTCTCGCTGAGAGGTGAAATTGTTCTGATATTTACAAAGTTCAAGGTCGCTATACAATATGATAGGGAACTAAGCTTCAGGGCATGGAAGAGGTCGGGTCTCGCATAATAAATGATTGATCATGCAAAGAGCAATAAGCTGACTCGAGGTCAAGGCCAGAGGTCAAACGTCACTGTCATGATAAAACACTACCAAGCAGAAGCTTGGAAACGTTACAGAGCTTAGGTTTTACGATCCCTTTATCATTGAACTTTGGGCAGTGATAGTTGTTGACCAGGACATAAACCAACCATTGAAAGCCAAAGGTCAAGGTCACACTATTATCGTAATGAAAGCGTTTCACTACTGTGGTACACTTTCCTGCTTCTGGTGCTTTTTTGTAGAGTTGGGGGGGGGGGGGGTCTTCGGTTGATGATGATGGCGATGATGTGGATACTTTTAAGTGCTTTACAAACACTGTCATTTACCAACGTGGGTAGGGCCGACAGACAGCATCCACTGGGTGATTATGACGTTTCCTGTGTCATTACGACATTTCCTGTGTCATTACGACGTTTCCTGTGTCATTATGACGTTTCCTGTGTCATTACGACGTTTCCTGTGTCATTAGGACGTTTCCTGTGTCATTACGACATTTCCTGTGTCATTACGACGTTTCCTGTGTCATTACGACATTTCCTGTGTCATTACGACGTTTCCTGTGTCATTACGACGTTTCCTGTGTCATTACGACATTTCCTGTGTCATTATGACGTTTCCTGTGTCATTACGACGTTTCCTGTGTCATTACGACGTTTCCTGTGTCATTCACTCGGGTTTCAGTCACACGCACACACACTCGCACAGACATGTAACACTTTTACGTGTATAACCGTTTTGTATATTTACTCAGCCATGTCGGCAGCCACACTCCGTTTTCGGGGGTGTGCATGCTCGGAATGTTATTGTTTCCTTAACCCACTGAACGCTGACATGGATTACAGGATCTTTTAACGTGCGTATTTGATCTTCTGCGTGTGTATACACACGAAGGGGGTTCAGGTACCAGCAGGTCTGCACATACGCTGATCAAGATCTAGTAGATCAGACAAATGTCCACCCTCTAACCCGCCAAGTGCCGTGACAGGGATTTGAACCCGGTCTCTCACATTGAAAAGGTACAACGCTTTTAACCACACGGCTCTTGCATTCCATAATTAGCGTTGGATTGAGTGGGTATCTCGCGTGAATTCCGAAGGCCGTGTGTGTGTGTGTGGTGGCAGTATTGTTCATTTTGTTCAGGGTCTGAAGTTGTTTCATGTTTTGTATTCATGAGACTGATGGATCTGAAGGGGGGTGGGGATGTGTATGGATCCATTTTGATGACTCTTCAGATTTTATTTTTTGAACTGTCTAGCAAAGAAAACATTATGAGGGTTTATAGTATCTCTGTTCTTACACACACGAACACACCCACACCCACGTAACATGTAACAATAATGAAAAAAATATATTTTTTGATAAGATTTTATTTTACAAATGTGATTGTATTGTGCGTACGCGAGTGTGTGTACGTGCGCGAGTGTTAGTGTGTGTGTGTGTGTGTGCGCGCGCGCGCAACTAAAAAATCGGCATTCCAATTTGAATGTGATATTGTTTATAGAAATTCATTCGCATGCCTGCTTGAACAAAACGTATTCCACGTTGCAAGGTAGAGTTATTGTTGTTCAGTTTGAGTGATTTGAGCAAATGGACTCACCCCCCCCCCCACCCCACGTCCCCACCCCACCCCACCAAAAAAAGAATACAAATAAAAATCCACACAGCGTCTTCCGTTTTAAAAGGCAAAAGATCAGTTCATGACCTTGACATGAACAGTATTGAACACAAAAAGTTTTGCATTGTATTGTATTTTGTTTTTGTCACACCTGGTTTAGCAGTGTGAAAAACACGGGCTGCTTTTCCGTCCAGGTGAGCGTCACTGCAGTGCAGCACCAGATATTGTTCCGTCTACAGGTCTATTTGTCTTACTCTCAAAGTCGATTTTACCTACAGAATTTTTGCAAGGGACAACCCTTTTTTTGATGCTGTGGGTTCTTTTACCTGCACTGTGTGTATGCTGCACAAGTGACCGGTTTATCGTCACATCTGAATTCAAAGGTTACATTATACTATTCAATATTGTCCTATTCAAGGTGTCTTCCTGCTGTGATAGAGTGCACAATCAACAGTGCTGTCATCACCAATTCCTTGATAATATCTGTGTCAGAAATTTGTGGGAATCACACGTGTGAATCCTGAATGATTCTTCCTGTTGTTTGGGTCTGGTTGTTTTGAAAGTTTCATGTATTGTATACATGTGTGTGGACATATTGGTATGTGTGTGTGTGTGTGTGTGCTATTGGAACCATCCTCTTTTATATATTATTATTTTGGTATTTGATATGTGTGTGTGTGTGTGTGCTTGTTTCTGTGTAGTAGAAGGAATATGATTTTATTTGTATATATTTGTGCGCGAATGTGAGTTTTTATGTGTTTGTTTATGAATCTCGGATTGTCAAAAAGAAATTTTGACGATTTTATCGCTGATGTGCATGACTGTAATGTGTTTATGTTGATTTTTAAAGGTGTAAATTCTGTAACAACTAAAAATAAATCTATACTGTAAATGTTTCATGTCTGGATCCTTGTACTATATCCGCTGTGCATGCAGGCTTTTATTTCTGCACAAATCAAGCTCAGGTTTTGTGCATGTATCGTATCGTTTAAAGAAGGCTATAAGCATATTTTTGTACTAGGCCATGCTCTTTTTGTTCGTACTTTATTCATACAAGAATTTGGAAAAGAAAGGTATACAACTCACATACACAGCGGGGCAACAGAAATCACATCGTAGTTATGTATCTTGTGTCGTGTGCAGTAGTGTGACAGTCATATCCGACTACAACCATCAGAACAGCAGAGGAGGCAACTGCGGTCCAGACTATCTGGGCTAGAATTTGATTATAGTAGAGTGCCCAAGTTACACCCCCACTCTCTCGGCCAAGGGTTCTTAGGACAGTCGGTGTTGGGATGGTTCCCAAAGGCCAGTTAGCCCCCAAGGCTGCAGCATCAAGAGGCAGTGCAGTCTTGCCTCCTGGTTTGAGAGTCATCGTCCTTCACAAAAGACTAGGCTGTAAACGACTTGCCATTGCAATGGAGTACCTTGGATAAGTAAGTTCATACTCTCCAACAATCAGGCAAAGGGTGACCCACCGTTGCCAAGGAGAATAAAACGAAAGCTGCTGTGAGATGTACCTGAACAAACATCGTCAGTTACACAAGGAAGGTGAAGAATGACAGGCTAAGTTAAAGTAACTGCAGACCATAGACTGAAAGTAAGGAACAGAGTTCAAACAGAACAGAAACGGTAACTCAAAACTACACAACCAAGAAGAAAAGGCTGAAAGTTGATCAAAATCTGTAGCAGTATCAGTAGCTCAAGGAGACGTCACTTCGTTCGGTCAAATCCATATACGCTACACCACATCTGCCAAGCAGATGCCTGACCAGCAGCGTAACCCAACGCTCTTAGGCCTTGAGAAAAAATAAATAAATAAAATAAAATAACAAACATTAATAATAAATTAATTAATTAAAGATAATAGATAAATACATAAAAATACTACTACTAATAATAATAATATTTATAAGGCGCAAAATCTTGATGAAGTCAACTCTAAGCAAGCAAGCAAGCAAGCGCACACACACACACACACACGCACACACACACAAAAGAAAAACAACAACAAAAAACAACGATGATAAATAAGCAAATAAATGTAAAACATGCAGACACACACACACACACACACACACACACACACACACACACACACACGCATGCATGCATGCATAACAGATATGCAACAAACATGCAGTTTCACAGATATGAAAACACAATCAAATACACATAAACGTACATGAGCACCAACACACACACACACACACACACACACACACATTACCCTGCACCACCCAAAAAAATCAGAATTACAAGAAGAAGGGGAACAAAACGACAAAGAATAAAGATTGCAAGTTACAAACAGAGGTTTCAAATGGAGAAAACATCAGTGTATTTGACAAATAATCAGAAGGAAATAGAAGACCACAGCAACAAACGAGAGAGAAGAACACAAAGAGTTTCAGTTTCAGTAGCTCAGGGAGGCGTCAGTGCGTTCGGACAAATCCATATACGCTACACCACATCTGCCAAGCAGATGCCTGACCAGCAGCGTAAGTTGGTAACCCAACACGCTTAGTCAGGCCTTGAGAAAAAAAATAGGAACACAAGAATTTTAATGTCAGGTCACCGACGTGTATACATTTTGATTGCACGTGATGGCACACACACGTCTTAAGTGAAATGTGGAGAACAAAACAATGAACTAAATATACAGTGAAACAAACGAGAGAGACATGAAACCAGGCAGTTTAACCATTTGAAAAGCAGTTTTTATTTCCATTTATACAAAAAAGAGTTCTGGTCTGGACGTTAGCCATTCGGATGAGACGTGTAGCGACGCGCTCTCCCTGGGGAGAGCAGCCCGAATTTCACACAGAGAAATTCGTTGTGACAAAAAAAAGAGAGAAATACAAATACAGTAACCCTCCACCTGACCCTGATCTGCCCCAGATGCTTACAGAAATAATGAGAAAGGAAGACAAACAACACATTTTCCTGAACAACACTCCCTCCCCCCCCCCTCCACCAAAAACCAAACCAAACAAAGGGAGAAGCAGAATTATTGCATGTAACGACTATCTGTGTGCCTGCCTCTCTCCATGTCTTTCTATGTTTCTTTGTGTTATCTGCACCCTCTCTGTCTGTCCGTCTTTGTTTGTCTGCCTGTCCGTCTCTCTCTCTGTGTCTGTGTCTCTGCTTGTCTCTCTCTGTCTGTCTGTCTGTCTGTCTCCATCTATCTCTGTCTTCTCTCTCTCTCTCTCTCCCTCTCTCTCTCTCCCTCTCTGTCTCCCCCCCTCTCTCTCTGTGTCTGTCTTGTGTCTGTCTGTCTGTCTGTCTGTCTGTCTGTCTCTCTCTCTCTCTCTGTGTCTTGTGCCTGTCAGTCTCCCTCTCTCTGTCTGTCTGTCTGTCTGTCTTGTGTCTGTCTCTATCTCTCTCTGTGTGTCCCTCTCTTCCATAATGGACAAACCGGATACTGGAAGGAATGTTAACATCTCCAGTACCAAAACTTAAAAAAAAAACAGGTCAGGTAACGTGTCCTGTGACACCAGGCATACGGGGATACGACCCTGTTACCTCATTTGAATCTAACAGTCTGAGTCACATATATTGTGGAAAAGGTCACGGTCCCGTTTATTAAAGGGTGAGATACATCCGTTTCACGCATACATGCACTCGTGGCACGTGTGACAGACACTGTCTGGGCACCAGAAGTTCTTAGGATAATGAGGTGAAACTGTGAGAGGCTGTGTCTGCCTGCCATTGAGAAAGAGAGGGGGTAGGGGGTAGGGTGGAGTATACACCTTGCACTGAGACGAAAGTCGTAAACAGCAAAACATTCCTGACCATGTTCAGTGTGTGTGTGTGTGTGTGTGTGTGTGTGTGTGTGTGTGTGTGTGTGTGTCCCGTTTAAAGAGGAGAGGAGGGAGTACACCAGTTTCACACACATATGTACAGTCTTGCATTATTTTACTTTTTCATCACAACAGATTTCTCTGTGTGAAAGTCGGGCTATCCTCCCCCCAAGGAGGATGTGTCTGGTTATTGCGGCACACCCATTTTTTCCCTATCGTTTTTTTTCTCTTTTTTTTTGCCTGCAAATGTGTTTCCTGTCAAAGTGGAGTTTTCCCCCCAGAATTTTGCCAACCCGTTTGTTACTGTGGGTTCTTTTACGTGCACAAGTGTATGCTTTACATGGGTCCTAGGTTTGTCGTCTCCTCTGAAAGACAACACCTAGACCACAATAAGTGGAGGGGTGGGGATGGAGCACAAAAAAAAAAAAAAAAAAAAATCCATGGGATTTGAACCTGCGGACACCCGCTTTGTAGGCAAGTATTATTACCACCATGCCACCGCTAGCATTTTTGTGATGTAACTGTCCGTGTCTGTCAAGGACGTTGATGTATAAAGTTTCGATGCCCCCAGAGGGGGTAGGGGGGGTATACACGAAATAATCTTCTTAACCTTGCCTTGCCTCGGAACACAGTGCCGTACAGTGGATCGACCCCTTTAGCGTGTCAGTCCTCACAAACCGGTATGGCAGTTCAGTTGAGCGTGGCTGGGTGCGGTGTTATACCACGGCCATAAATTGGGTCAACACTGTCATTTCAAAAATTGGCAAGGGGGAGACACCAATGGCTCAGGATCTCGCTGACATGTCTGATGATCAAGGTACACCACGTGTTTCCACAGGTAAGTCACTGTGCCTGGTTCTCTTTCGTTTATTTCCTCTGTGTGTGTGTGTGTGTGTGTGTGTGTGTGTCTGTGTCTGTGTCTGTGCCTCTGTATGTGTGGGTGTGGGGGTGTGCGTGCGTACGTGTGTGTGTGTGTGTGTGTGTGTGTGTGTGTCTGTCTGTCTGTCTGTCTGTGTCTGTGTCTGTGCCTCTGTATGTGTGGGTGTGGGTGTGTGCGTACGTGTGTGTGTGTGTGTGTGTGTGTATGTGTGTGTGTGTGTGTGTGTGTGTGTGTGTGTGTCTGTCTGTCTGTCTGTGTCTGTGTCTGTGCCTCTGTATGTGTGGGTGTGGGTGTGTGCGTACGTGTGTGTGTGTGTGTGTGTGTGTGTGTGTGTGTGTGTGTGTGTGTGTGTGTGTGTGTGTGTGTCTGTCTGTCTGTCTGTGTCTGTGTCTGTGCCTCTGTATGTGTGGGTGTGTGTGTGTGCGTACGTGTGTGTGTGTGTGTGTGTGTGTGTGTGTGTGTGTGTGTGTGTGTGTGTGTGTGTGATCATACAGCCCTACGAAAACACGAGCAGCCGATTTGTTTTCTCCAGCCTGTTTTTAAATTTGATATAAAAATAATTTGGTAATATTTTTGTGAGAAAAGCGCGAACATACAATACAGAATTCTACAAGAAATAAAGTCGTACATAAAAACACAAACTATAATCTGTATCAAGGAAATCTGACACATGGCAGTGTGGTGTGTGTCCATCGAGATCGATGATGACCATCGTTGTCATCCAGCTGGGGTATGGGGGGAGGTTGGTGGTGGGGGGGATGCTCATGAATCTATCTATGAATGCGCAGATGGCTGAATAGTCCAATCTGCGGACGAAATGTTCACTGACAGTTGGGGCAGACAAAGACAGGCATACCATTGTCAGGGAGCTTGTTTGCCCGTGACTTTCTGGCCTGCCTCTTCTGAACAGCTGCAGCAGTCCTGTTGGCCTCGCACAACTTTGCGCCTTTGTGCACAGCAGCGCGACATTTGTCACGGTCCACTGCAGATTCCTCCCAGGTGTCAGGGTTGATATAAAACGCTTTCAGAGAGACTTTCAGAGTATCTCTGAAGCGCTTCTTCTGACCTCCGTGTGATCTCTTCCCTTGTTGCAGCTCGCCATAAAACAGCCTTTTGGGCAGCCGATGGTCTGGCATGTCCGCCACGTGTCCAGCCCAGCGAAGCTGGGACTGCATCAGGATAGTGAAGATGCTGGGAAGGGTGGCTTTTGCAAGCACCTCCGTGTCTGGGGTCCTGTCTTGCCACTTGATGTTCAGTAGCTTCCTGAGGCATGTTGTGTGGAAGTGGTTCAGCTTCTTGGCATGTCGTTGGTACACTGTCCAAGTTTCGCAGGCGTACAGTAGTGTGGGGAGAACTACTGCTCTGTAGACCTTTAGCTTGGTCTCAAGACCAATGCCTCTTCTGTTCCAGAAATTTGCACTGAGTCTACCAAAGGTTGCGCTTGCTCTTGCAATCCTGACATTCACCTTATCTTCGATGGTCGCATTTCGTGACAGTGTGCTGCCAAGGTATGTGAACCGCTCCACCGCACTGAGTCTCTGACCGTTGACTGTGATGTTGGGCCGAAGTTCCTGCTGGCAGTGGCAAACTTGTCGACGCTGAGTTGCATGTCAGCTTCAGATCCAGCGTTGAGGGCACAATCATCAGCAAACAAAAAGTCTCTGATGATGTCTGTCATGACCTTCGTTTTTGCTTGAAGCCTTCTGAGGTTAAACAGCTTGCCATCTGTTCGGTACTTTAGGCCGATTCCAACATCGCCATCTCTGAAGGCATCAGTAAGCATTGCAGAGAACATGAGGCTGAACAGTGTTGGAGCCAGGACGCAGCCTTGCTTGACACCATTTGTGACAGGAAAAGGAGCAGATGTTTCGCATTGTCCTGGACTCATAGAATTGGCTGACCAAGGAAATAAATTTCCGAGGGCATCCGTACTTGGCCATGATCTTCCACAGTCCCTCTCTACTCACGGTGTCGAAGGCCTTAGTGAGGTCGACATAGGTGGAGAACGGATCAGCATTTTGCTCCTGACATTTCTCTTGCAGCTGCCTTGCAGCAAACACCATGTCGGTGGTTCCGCGCTCTTTCCGGGATCCACATTGGCTCTCAGGCAAATGACCTTGGTCAAGGTGTGCTGTGAGGCGGTGTAGTAGGATCCTGGCAAGTATCGTGCCTGCGATGGAGAGCAAGGAAATGCCTCGATGGTTATCACAGGCTTGCCGGTTCCCCTTTCGCTTGTACAAGTGAGTGATAGATGCATCTTTGAAATCCTGGGGGATCGTCTCTTCTTTCCACATGAGTGAGTACAGCTGGTGGAGCTTCTCAGTCAGCACAGTGCCTCCATCCTTGTAGACCTCTGCTGGTATGGAGTCTAAGCCAGGTGCTTTGCCACTGGATAGCAGACGGATAGCTTTCTGGGTCTCAAGAAGTGTTGGCAGATCGTCCAGTGTTTCGTTGATGGGGACTTGTGGGAGACGGTCTATGGCTTCATCATTTATGGAGGAAGGGGCGATTTCAGACACTGTTGAAGTGCTCAGCCCAGTGTTCGAGAATTTTCTCCTTCTCGGTGATCAAGGTATTCCCATCTGCACTGAGGAGGGGGGATGATCCTGAGGATGTGGGACCGTAGACTTCTTTTAAGGCATCATAGAACCTCTTCATATCGTGCCTGTCAGCATATCCCTGCATCTCATCAGCTTTGTCACTCAGCCACTTATCCTGCATATGACGTAACTTTTGCTGAACAGTCCTGCAGATGGCACTGTACGCATCCTTTTTTGATGTGGACTTTGGGTTGCTCAGGTAGGCTTGATGCAGACGGCGTTTCTCATCCAGAAGCTGCTTAATTTCATCACAGTTTTCATCAAACCAGTCTTCGTGCTTTCTGGTCATGGGTCCCAGGGTCTCTGAAGCTGTACTATAGATCAGCTCGCGCAGGGTCCTCCATTCAGACTCCACATTCTGGTTGTCCAGAGTGTCGGATTCCAGACGATCTTCCAGCAGGTCCACAAAGGTCTGTTTGATGGTGATGTTTTTCAGCTTAGCGATGTTGAGCCGTTTTGGAGCCTTCTGGCCTTGGGGACGTCTCTTGGGCTGGATTCGAATATTCAGCTTCGAGACTACACGGCGATGGTCTGTCCAACACTCGGCGCCGCACATGGTCTTTGTCACACGTACATTTTGCATATCCCTTTTCCTGACGATGACGTAATCGATGAGATGCCAATGCTTTGAGCGGG
>NC_134890.1:31797969-31805469 GCF_041734735.1 Babylonia areolata | reverse complement strand
TGTGCAGGTTTACAGGTTGTGGTGTAGTGTGTCCAGGTTTACATACTGTGGTGTGCAGGTTTACAGGTACATGCTGTGTTGTGTACAGGTGTACAGGTGTACATGCTGTTTTGTGTACAGGTTTACATGCTGTGTTGTGTATAGGTGTACATGCTGTGTTGTGTAAAGGTTTACATGCTGTGTTGTGTACAGGTTTACATGCTGTGTTGTGTATAGGTGTACATGCTGTGGTGTGCAGGTTTACATGACACGAAGTGGTGTGCAGGTTTACATGACACGAAGTGGTGTGCAGGTTTACATGACACGAAGTGGTGTACAGGTTTACATGCTGTGGTGTGTGCAGGTTTACATGTTGTGGTGTGTGCAGGTTTACATGCTGTGTTGTGTGCAGGTTTACATGTTGTGGTGCGCAGGTTTCCATGCTGTGTTGTGTACAGGTTTCCATGCTGTGTTGTGTACAGGTGTACATGCTGTGTTGTGTGCAGGTGTGCTGGGCATAGCGTGGTGCCTGGTGTGGATGCTGATTGTGTGCAGATGTACATGCTTTGTTGTGTATAGGTGTACATGCTGTGTTGTGTACAGGTGTGCTGGGCATAGCGTGGTGCCTGGTGTGGATGCTGATTGTGTGCAGATGTACATGCTTTGTTGTGTATAGGTGTACATGCTGTGTTGTGTACAGGTGTGCTGGGCATAGCGTGGTGCCTGGTGTGGATGCTGTGTTGTGTACAGGCGTGCTGGGCATAGCGTGGTGCCTGGTGTGGATGCTGTGTTGTGTACAGGTGTGCTGGGCATAGCGTGGTGCCTGGTGTGGATGCTGTGTTGTGTACAGGTGTGCTGGGCATAGCGTGGTGCCTGGTGTGGATGCTGTGTTGTGTACAGGTGTGCTGGGCATAGCGTGGTGCCTGGTGTGGATGCTGATTGTGTGCAGGTGTGCTGGGCATAGCGTGGTGCCTGGTGTGGATGCTGATTGTGTCAGACACCCCGGAAACGTCTCGCTGGATCCACCCTGAAGAGAGAGACTACATTGTGGCCAACAGGGGGCAGGTGTCCGGAGGGAAAGATAAGGTGTGTGTGTTGTGTGTGTGTGTGTGTGTGTGTGTGTGTGTGTGTGTGTGTGTGTTTGTTGTGTGTGTGTGTGTGTGTGTGTGTGTGTGTGGGTGTTGTGTGTGTGTGTGTATGTGTGTGTGTGTGTGTGTGCATGTGTGGTGTGTGTGTGTGTGTGCGTGTGTGTGTTTGTTGTGTGTGTGTGTGTGTGCGTGTGTGTTTGTTGTGTGTGTGTGCTTGTTGTGTGTGTGTGTGTGTGTGTGTGTGTGTGTGTGGTTGTGTGTGTGCTGTGCTGTGCTGTGTGTGTGTGCTCTGTGTGTGTGTGTGTGTGCGTGCGTGCGTGTATGTGTGTGTGTGTGTGTGTGTGTGTGTGTGTGTGTGTGCGTGCTTACGTGCATGTGTGTGTGTGTGTGTGTGTGTGTGTGTGTGTGTGCGTGCGTGCGTGTGTGTGTGTGTGCGTACGCGCGCATGAGATACGATCAACCGATGTTCCATACACAGCGCACGTAAAAGAACCCTCGGCCGGCAATAAAAGGGTTGTCTTGTCCCTGGCAAATTCTGAAGAAAAAGCCACTTTGATAGTAAAGCAAATACTTTGCAGACAGTCAAAAAGAAGAAAAGGAGGCATCACTGCGTTCGGACAAATTCATATACGCTGCACCACATCTGCCAGGCAGATACCTGATCTGCAGCATAACCCAACACGCTTAGTCAGGCGTTGAGCGCATTAATTTTGCCAGAGGACAGCATTCCTGTTGCCGTGGGCTCTTTTCAGTGTGCCAAGTGCGTCAGTGCTGCAAAGGGACCTCGGTTTACTGGACAATAGGGCGAGAGAGGGATTCGAACCCAAACTCTCACTGACTCTCTGTATTGGCAGACGAGCGTCTTAACCATTCTGCCACCTTCCTCTACAATGCAATATTTGTATTTGTAGTTCTTTTTATCGCAATAGATTTCTCTGTGTGAAATTCGAGCTTCTCTCCCTAGGGAGAGCGCGTCGCTACACTACAGCGACACCCCCTTTTTTATTTTTTTTTATTTGTTTTTTCCTGCGTGCAGTTTTATTTGTTTTTTCCTATCGAAGTGGATTTTTCTACAGAATTTTGCCAGGAACAACCCCTTTGTTGCCGTGGGTTCTTTTACGTGCGCTAGGTGTATGCTTCACACGGGACTGTGCTGTGTGCACATGTCAAATGATTGGTATAAGTGGAGTGATGACCTAGAGGTAACGCGTCCGCCTAGGAAGCGAGAGAATCTGAGCGCGCTGGCTCGAATCACGGCTCAGCCGTCGATATTCCCCCCCCTTACCCTCCCCCTCCCCCCCCTCCCACGCTCTTCACTAGACCTTGAGTGGTGGTCTGGACGCTAGTCATTCGGATGAGACGATTTGAGGTCCCGTGTGCAGCATGCACTCAGCGCACGTAAAAAGAACCCACGGCAACAAAAGGGTTGTTCCTGGCAAAATTCTGTAGAAAAATCCACTTCGATAGGAATTGATAAAACTGTACGCAGGAAAAAAAAATTAATTAAAAAAAAGGGGGGGTGCGGGGGGTGGCGGCGCTATAGTGTACGACGCGCTCTCCCTGGGGAGAGCAGCCTGAATTTCACACAGATAAATCTGTTGTGATAAAAAGAAATTCAAAATACACAGAGAAATCTGTTGTGATAAAAAGAAATACAAAAGACAAGCCCTACGCTTTAAAAAAAAATATATATATATGTATATATATTTTTTAGGAAGTGTCTGGGTTTTTTCTAATGCACCTATTATTTACCCGCGTGCTAGCTGAATCGGTGGTATAAGCAGTACTGACTTGAAGTTGTGCACCCTGTGAATGGAGACAGTTTCCACTCTATACTGTTTGATAATCATTGATTTTGTTCTCCTGACCTCATTTGTTTATTCATCACAACACAAAACAAAAAACGAAATAGAACTCAGCCCTGTTAGTCAAGCCCGTGTCCCTGTGTGCTGCAGCTGAGCGTGCCGTGGTGCAGCATCTTCAGCTCCGTTGCATTCTGGGGCATTGTGGCTGGTCACGTGACCTTCACGTGGGGGCTGTACCTCTTCATGTCCAACCTCCCGCTGTACATGTACGAGGTCATGAACTTTGACATCAAGTCGGTGAGTAAAAAAGATCGATGGGAAACTTTGCGATCAGTGTGGGTTGCAGAAACGTTGTGACATCCAAATCGGAAAGAGATCACGTTTGACAATAAACCGGTAAATAATAATAATAATAATAATAATAAGAAGAAGAAGAAGAAGAAGAAGAAGAAGAAGAAGAAGAAGAACAAGAACAAGAACAAGAAGAACAACAACAACAACAACAACAAGAACAAGAACAAGAAGAACAAGAAGAACAAGAAGAAGAAGAACAAGAAGAAGAAGAATGATAATAATAATAAAAGAAAGATATATTCAACATTATAGTAAGTGGCTGAGATTTTCAGTTTGACACCACGACACTGACTTATGCCGGGTACAATCTTTGAGTCTGTATCGGGTAGATGGGTAGATTTTCTTACAATACACTCTTGCCTGCTTTAGTCTTGGTTTACCATTATAATCTTTTATTACTTTTCAGTCTATCGTTCTTTTGTGTTTATTTGGAATTGGTGTTGTTGTCTTTTTACATATATTTTGAATCTATCATCAAGAGATTTGCAACTGCAGCTGTAAACAGAAAAGCAACTCAATTCCAAACTTTCATCACAAGCTATCAAGAGGCACAGTAAGAGACTACTTAGTTTTCTGTCTCTGTCTGTCTGTCTGTCTGTCTCTCTCTGTGTTTTTTTCTCTTTCTTTTTTTTTATGAAGTAGCCTGTATGTTTGAAGCGCGTATCACAGCTTATTTTCTTGTCTACAGTTATTTTCTTTTCGTTTTTTTAATTTTTTTATATATTTTTTTTTAATTTAAGAAATAAATTATTGTTCTTCATCCTCATTTGAAGCCCATGACGTTTTGTTGTTATTGTTATTGTTGTTGTTGCTTCCCAACTTTGTGGAGTTTTTTTTCCCCTGTATGTGGTGGATACTTGTTTTATTTTCTTTCATTATTGTATTGCATTGCATTGCATTGCATTGTATTGCATTGTATTGCATTGTATTGTATTGTATTGCATTGTATTGTATTGCATTGTATTGCATTGTATTGTATTGTGTTGTATTGTGCTGTACTGTGCGGTATTGCGTTGTGTTGCGTTGTGTTGCGTTGCGTTGTGCTGTGTTGTGTTATGCTGTGTTGCATTGCGTTGTGTTGTGTTGCGTTGCGTTGCGTTGCGTTGCGTTGCGTTGTGTTGTGTTGTGTTGTGCTCTGTTGTGTTATAGTGTGTTGTGTTGTGTTATGCTGTGTTGTGTTGCATTGCGTTGTTTTGTGTTGTGTAACGTTACGTTACGTTGTGTTGCGTTGTGTTGTGTTGCGTTGCGTTGCGTTGTGTTGTGCTGTGTTGTGTTGCGTTGTGCTATGCTGTGTTGTGTTGCGTTATATTCACTGTACTCTAGTGCACAGCGCTGTGATGTATGACTGTGTGTTTCAGAACGGCCTGTTCTCCATGCTCCCCTACCTAGTGCTCTTCATCGTGCAGCTGACGGGAGGCTTCCTGGCCGACCTCCTGGTCAGACGTCAGGTCATGACCGTGTTCTGGGTGCGACGACTGGTCACCGCGATGTGTGGGTGTCTGCACTTCTGTTACTGTTGTGCTGTGTTGGGTTGTGTTGTGCTGTGTTGTGTTGGGTTGTGTTGTGTTGTGCTGTGTTGTGTTGTGTTGTGCTGTGCTGTGTTGTATTGTGCTGTGTTGTGTTGCGTTGTGTTGTGCTGTGTTGTGCTGTGCTGTGCTGTGTTGTGCTGTGCTGTGCTGAGCTGAGCTGTGTTGTGTTGTTTTGTTGTGCAGTGCTGTGCTGTGTTGTGCTGTGCTGTGTTGTATTGTGCTATGTTGTGTTTTGCTGTGTTGTGTTGTATTGTGCTGTGCTGTGCTGTGCTGTGCTTTGCTGTGTTGTGCTGTGCTGTGCTGTGCCGTGTTGTGTTGTCTTGTGCTGTGCTGTGCTTTGCCGTGCTGTGCTGTGCTGTGCTGTGTTGTGAGGTGAGCGTGGGAAAACGGGGTACATTGGGCGTGGGGGGTGAAATTTAAAACAAATATCTTAATACAATAACAGAAAATCACTACATGGACTTAAAAGAGAAATCGCTAATCTAACAATTATATTGTATTGTATTGTATTGTATTGTATTGACGGGTGCAATAGCCGAATGGTTAAAGCGTTGGACTTTCAATCTGAGGGTCCCGGGTTCCAATCTCGGTGACGGTGCCTGGTGGGTAAAAGGTGGAGATTTTTCCGATCTCCCAGTTTCAACATATGTGCAGACCTGCTTGTGCCTGAACCCCCTTCGTGTGTATACGCACGCAGAAGATCAAATACGCGCGTTAAAAATCATGTAATCCGTCAGCGTTCGGTGGGTGATGGAAACAAGTACGGAGTATGGTTGCATACATGGCGGGGTAAAAACGGTCATACACGTAAAAGCCCACTCGTGTACATACGAGTGAACGTGGGAGTTGCAGCCTACGAACGAAGAAGTAGTGTATTGTATTGTATTGTAGTGTATTACTCTTTTTGTCACAACAGATTTCTCTGTGTGAAATTCAGGCTGCTCTCCCCAGGGAGAGTGCGTCGCCACACTGAGAGCACCACCCATTTTTTGTTGTCTTTTTTTCTGCCTGAAATCTTTTTTGTTTCCTATCGAAGTGATGATCTTTTCCTAGAGAATTTTGCCAGGGACAACCTCAAGGAGAGGGGAAGGAGTGGGGTGAGGAGAGAGAAAGAAAGAAAGAAAGAAAGATAAAGAAAAAGAAAGAAAGAAAGAAGAAAGAAAGAAAGGAGAGAGGAAAGGAGGGGGTGATGAGAGAAAAAGAAAGAAAGAAAGAAAGAAAAAGAAAAAGAGAAAGAAAGAAAGAAAAAGAAAGAAAGAAAGGAGAGAGGAAAGGAGGGGGTGATGAGGGAGAAAGAAAGAAGAAAGAAAGAAAGAAAGAAAGAAAGAAAGAAGAAGAAAGAAAGAAAGAAAAGAAAGAAAGAGAGGAAGACAGACAGACAGACGGACAGACAGACAGACGGACGGACAGACGGACGGACGTGTAATGAGTAAAAACAACAACAACAACAACAACAACAACAACAAAAAAAAACCACCAAAAACCGAAGAGAAAGAATAAAACATATCCATTTTCTTCTCTGTATCTGAGAAGAAAAAAAAGTTCGGTTTTTAAAAATTCTATTTCAAGTACTTTTCTTTTCTTTTTTCTTTTCTTTTTAATAAAAAAAAACATTCTTCTCTATTTAATTCCCCCCACCTCCCCCCAAAAACCCCCCTCAGCTAGTCTCGTGCCCGCGGGATGTCTGCTCGTCATGAGTTTCCTGGACTGCACGCAAGTGGCGGCGGTGATGTCCCTTCTGGTGGTGTCTGTCGGCTTCACGGGATTCGCCTTCTCGGGATTTCTGGCCAACATCTATGACATCGCCCCACGCTACGCCGTCAGCATCATGAGTGTATCCACCTCCTTTGGGTGTGTCCCGGGCATCGTTACTCCATACCTGGTGGCCGAGGTCACCACTGATGTGAGTATGCCCCAGAGAGGAGAGAAAGGGGGTTGGGGGTCGGTGGTGTGGGGGTGACGAGAGGGGAGGGGAAGAAAAGAGAAAGAGGACAGGAGGGGGGGGGGGGGAGAAGGGAGAAAGAAAGAATAGGACATCGTCACGCCATACCTGGTGCCATTGATGTGAGTTCGCCCAAGAGAGAAAAGGAGGTTGGTGGGGGGGGGGGGGGACTGGGGGGAGGGGAAGGGGGGGGGAGAAGGGAAGGAAGGGGAAGAAAAGAGAAAGCAAGGAGAGAGGACAGGAGGGAGGAGGGGGGTGAGGAGAAGAGGAGAGAAGGAGGGGAAGAAAAGAGAGAGAAAATATCGGGGATGGTCACGCCATACTTGGTGGCCCATGAGAGAAAAGGAGGTTGGGGTGTGAGGGGGGGAGGAGAAGGGAAGGAAGGGGGAGAAAGGAGAAAGAAAGGAGATTTACTGTTATTGGGTAAAGAATTTGGTACAGTACAGGCCTGTTTATAATTCTGCCTAGTTAATGAAACAAAACATGGGGAAAAAAACACCAAACAACGACAAAATGAAAATAAGACAGACAAAAAACAACGAGAAATGAGAAACGAGTGTAGTAGAATTACTGGAATATTCCACATACAATAACACGATAATGAAAAGGACAATTATTACACTATAACACACGTAAGTGCGCAGAAGAACATTCAAGAAAAGGGACTTTTCCTATTTGGATATTCTAAAATTTTGCGACAAAACTACACGTGCGTTTAACAAATAATGCAGACATGTGAGAAATGATATGTGGCATATGATCAACCTTTCTGAATCAAGAATTAGACCAGAGGGTGACGCAAA
>NC_134890.1:31772969-31795469 GCF_041734735.1 Babylonia areolata | reverse complement strand
GATATACCGAGGCCTCGTGTGCAGCACGCACTTGGCGCACTGTAAAAGAACTCGTGGCAACAATAGTGTTGTCCTCTGGCAAAATTCTGTTAAAGAAATCCATTCTGTTGTTGTCTCGTTCGTCATTTATCAGATGGATTCCCCCGTCTCCTCGACGAAGGCGGCAGTACGTCGCAGGTCCTCCAGTCCTCCGTAGAGCTTCCGGGCCGCTGGGATTGGGTCGGGCCAGGTTTTCTCTCGGAGCGCTTGGTGGAGCGGGCAGGACTGCAGCAGATGTTCTGTTGTCTGGCTGCCTGTTCTGCACGGGCACTGCTCTGTGTCGCCGATACGGAGTTTCGTGTATAGGTGGTGTTTCAAGTGGTTGTGGCCTGTCCTGAGCCTGAAAATGGCTACCTGCTCTCGACGAGTCAGCAGGTAGTACGGATCTGTTCTGTTGTGGCGTGGATGCTGCTGCTTCCACTTGTTCTGCAGCTTGGCCTTAATGATGGTTCTGGATTCAGAGTAGCTGGTCGAGCTGTCTGTCTGCTCTTTCTTAGTGCCTTTCTTTGCCAGGGAGTCAGCAGTCTCGTTGCCAAGCACGTTGCAGTGGGAGGGAATCCACTGCAGGGTGACTGTGTGACTTGTGCAGAGTGAGGCGAGAGAGGACAGATCGTTGAGTTCTGGATCTCTGTTGGACCAAAGGGCCTGCAAGATGGACAGGGTGTGTGTGTGTGTGTGTGTGTGTGTGTGTGTGTGTGTGTGCGTGGTGTGCACTCAGTCACGCACACACACACACACACACACACACACACACACACACACAGATCAAAGGAAAAGCAAGAAAGCTAATACAAACGCTGTTGTCTAATCCCACCCCTCCCACTCTTCCCCCCCGCCACTCTCTCTCTCTCTCGACTGCGTTCCTCTTCTCCTACTCTATGTCTCTCTCTCTCACTCAGTCTCTCCCAATGTATCTCTGTCTCTCCCTTCCTGTGTCCCTGTCTCTCTCAATAACTCAATCATTTTTTTGTAAAGTTCATAATGTTTTGTTTTGTTTTGTTGTAGTTTTACCCACACTACAACGTCTCAGCATTGAGGCAGATCATCTCACTAGTTTACGGGTAAGCATCAGTATCAGTAGCTCAAGGAGGCATCGCTGCGTTCGGACAAATCCATATACGCTACAACACATCTGCTGAGCAGATGCCCGACCAGCAGCGTAACACGCGCTTAGTCAGGCCTTGAGAAAAAGAAAAACGAAAAAAACAACCCAAAACTAAGAAATAGAAATAAAGAACATGAATTGCATTTGAAACTAAATACAGCAAAAAACGTCACATGCTGTTTGTGAAGGACAACTCACGAAGACACTCTTTGGCTGTAAGGCTTTAAAGCCAAATACACCTGGCTTTCCGGGAAATCGCTTGAAGATGTTGCTGATAATTTCGTATTGTTAAAAATTTCGGAAGGTTTGCTTCACAATCCAGATGGACATTTGATTTACTTAAGTTTACTGTTGACATTGTATTAGCTTCTCGTTCTTTTGTGGACAGCTGTTAAACTGAAGAACACACACACACACACACACACACACACACACACACACACACACACACACACTCTCTCTCTCTCTCTCTCTCTCTCTCTCTCTCTCTCTGTCACACAGAGAGAAAGAGAGAGAGAGAGTGAAGGAGAAAAAAAAGTAGCAAGCAATGAGTTATGTATGTGCGTTTGTGCTATACATATTATCATTCACTTCTCAACAATGTTCTTTCTTTTTGTTGTTTTTGTTGTTCAGTAGCAGATATTTGGAACATTCTCTCTCACTGCCATCTGATTTTCTTTCACTATTTTCGATTTTCTGGGTGTAATCGTGTGTTTGTGCACATACACCAATGGGGAAGGCTACAACATTGTCCAGGGCTACCCAGTAGTATTTCACCTTTACCTTATCTATCGCGCGCGCGCGCGCGTGTGTGTGTGTGTGTGTGTGTGTGTGTGTGTGTGTGTGTGTGTGTGTGTGTGTGTGTGTAGGATGTGTGTGTGGGGGGGCTGTAGGAGTGTGTGTGTGTGCGTGTGCGTTCGCGCGTGTGTGTGTGTGTGTGTGTGTGTGTGTGTGTGTGTCTGTGTGTGTGTGTATGTGTGTGTGCGCGCGTTCGTATGTGCATGCGCCTGTGCTTCAAGTTACGTTTGTTCTCAGTCATGTCCTACTCACATCCCCAGACGCCGCTGACCTCCATCCTCCGTCCTAGTCACCCACCCCATCATCCACCCCATCATCCACCCCATCACCCACCCCATCATCCACCCCATCCTCTACCCCATCATCCACCCCATCATCCACCCCATCATCTACCCGATCCCCTACCCCATCATCCACCCCATCATCCACCCCATCACCCACCCCATCCCCCACTATCACCCACCCCATCCCCCACCCCATCATCCACCCCATCACCCACCCCATCATCCACCCCATCCCCCACCCCATCCCCCACTATCACCCACCCCATCCCCCACCCCATCCCCCACCCCATCATCCACCCCATCACCCACCCCATCATCCACCCCATCATCCACCCCATCCCCCACCCCATCCCCCACTATCACCCACCCCATCCCCCACCCCATCATCCACCCCATCACCCACCCCATCCCCCACCCCATCATCCACCCCATCACCCACCCCATCATCCACCCTATCATCCACCCCATCATCCACCCCATCACCCACCCCATCACCCACCCCATCATCCACCCCATCACCCACCCCATCATCCACCCCATCATCCACCCCATCACCAACCCTATCATCCACCCCATCACCCACCCCATCATCCACCCCATCACCCACCCCATCATCCACCCCATCATCCACCCCATCACCAACCCTATCATCCACCCCATCACCCACCCCATCATCCACCCCATCACCGACCCCATCACCCACCCCTCATCCACCCGATCACCCACCCCATCACCCACCCCATCATCCACCCCATCACCCAGCCCATCACCAACCCCTCATCCACCCGATCACCCACCCCATCACCCACCCCATCATCCACCCCATCACCCACCCCATCACCAACCCCTCATCCACCCGATCACCCACCATCATCCATCCACCCCATCACCCACCCCATCACCCACCCCATCACCAACCCCTCATCCACCCCATCACCCACCATCATCCACCCCATCACCCACCCACCCCCTCACCCACCCCTCAGCCACCCCATCATCCATCCACCCCATCACCCACCCCACCACCCACCACCATCACCCATCTCATCACCCACCCCATCACCCACCCCTCATCCACCCCTTCACCCACCCCATCACCCACTCCTCATCCACCCCATAATCGACCCCATCACCCACCCCACCACCCACCCCTCATCCACCCCATCACCCACTCCTCATCCACCCCATAACCGACCCCATCACTCAACCCACCACCCACCCCCGTCACCTACCCCATCACCCACCCCACCATCCACCCCATAATCCACCCCATCACCCACCCCACCATCCACCCCATAATCCACCCCATCATCCACCCCACCACTCACCCCATCACCCACCCCATCGCCCTCTCTTTCTCCTCATCCTTAAATATGTATGTATGTACATATATTTCTTTCTTTTTTTTTTCTTTCTTCTTTAGATATCTGCTCTTTTTCTCCCTGTAACCATGATCATTCGTGATCTTCATCATTATCTCTACAAGCACAGGTAACCTACCTAACGTAACTTGCCGTGTCTACTTCTGCAGCAGGCAGCAGGGAAGGGGGTGGGAGGGGGAGGGGAGGGGGAGATGTACAAGGACCCAGGTGTCTTTCCTTTTTCGTTTTCTTTCTTTCTTTCTTTTCTTTTTTTTTTTTTTTTCTTTTTTTTCTTTCTATTTGTCCTCCTGTTACCTTACTTCGCATCGTGTGTCTGCTGTGTTCCATTATCCCCCTTTCACCTTTCCCGGCTCACTATCTAAGGACCACAGACCGCGCGGCCACTGTTTGCCCTTTAACTTCCACGCCATTTTGTCTGTTTCTGTCTCTGTCTGTCTGTATGTATATCTGTCTGTCTCTCTATCTGTATCTGCCTCTGTGTGTGTGTGTGTGTGTGTGTGTGTGTGGGTGTGTGTGTGTGTGTGTGTCTGACTCTCTCTCTCTCTCTCTCCTTGTCCATGGCCAAAGTTCAGTAAAAAGATTTTGTTCTCTCTCTGTCTCTGTCTGTCTGTCTCTCTCCCCTTCCTGACTCACTCTCTCTCTCTCTCTCTCGCTCGCTCGCTCTCTCTCTCTCCCCTCCCTGTCTCCCCCCCTCTCTCTCTCCCCTCCCTCCCCCCCCCCCCTCCCTCTCTCTTCCTCCTCCTCAACTCTAAGCTACACACCTGGGTTTTCTGGTGACTGGGGACTGATACCTTAACACCTGAGCTGTTGTGCTGTACCTGCAGGGTTGGGGAGAGAGGGGGGGTCTGGAGGAGGCAGGATAATGTGTGTGTGTGTGGGGGGGGGGGAGTTGGGGGGGCGGGGGCGTGGGGAGTTCGTTCTGAAGTAGGTGGGTGGCCACGAGTGTCAGAAAGATGCCGGGTTGTTAGCTAGCAGGCAGTGCATGGGGAGATAAACTGAAGAACGTGCTCGATTGTCTACGAGAGTTTTGATGTAAGGGGTAGAGAGGGGAAGGAGATGGTGGGGGGTGAACGAGGGAGAGAGAGAGAGACAGAGAGACAGAAACAGAGAGAAAGAACGAACAAAATCATTTCTTTGAATTTTAGGCATTCGCCACAACTTAAAGAGAGCGAGATCGAGCGAGATAGAGAAAGAGGCGGAGAGAGAGAAAAAAACACCAGAAACAGGAGACAGAGAGACAAAACGAACAAAAACGTTTTACTGAACTTTAGCCATAGACCACAATTCAAATAGAGCGAGAGAAAGAGACAGTGAGGCAGAGAGAGAGGCAGAGAGAGACAGAGATGCAGGGAGAGAGAGAGACAGAGAGGCAGATACAGAGAAGTCTGAAGTCTGAAGTCTGAATGGTTTATTGTTTAGGCCTTTCTGCCCGTGACAACAGGGGTAAGGGGGGGGGGGGGGGCTTCCGTGTTAACATCCATTATAAAGAACAGCGCCAATATATGTAAAGCAAACAAAAGGTAGAAAAGAGAGAAAGGACAGAGTAAGACAGAGAGAGAGAGAGGGAGAGAGGGACAGAAAGAAGAAGAAAAAGACAAAAGATAGATGGGCTGATTGGTGTGTAATCATGCGTCATTAACCAAAGATAGACTTGTTTCTATGGGTGAAGGCTTTGGACAAGAACAGAGAAAGTGGAAAGGCAGATACAGAGAGAGAGGCAGAGAGAGAGAGGAGGCACACAGAGAGGCAGAGAGAGAGATAGGCACAGAGAGAGAGGCATAGAGAGACAGAGAGGCAGAGAGAGAGAGACTTTGAGTGGTGGTCTGGACGCTAGTCATTCGGATGAGACGATAAACCGAGGTCCCGTGTGCAGCATGCACTTAGCGCACGTAAAAGAACCCACGGCAACAAAAGGATTGTTCCTGGCAAAATTCTGTAGAAAAATCCACTTCGATAGGAATAACAAATAAAACTGCACGCAGGAAAAAATACAAAAAAATGGGTGGCGCTGTAGTGTAGCGATGCGCTCTCCCTGGGGAGAGCAGCCCGAATTTTACACAGAAAACTATGTTGTGACAAAAAGAGATACAAATGCATATACATATAATAATGATAATAAACATGATTCCGATAGATGATGAAGGGAGTGAGTGAGAAAGTGGGTGAAGAGAGAGTTGATTACTGTT
Organism: Babylonia areolata; assembly: GCF_041734735.1. Classification (NCBI taxonomy): domain Eukaryota; kingdom Metazoa; phylum Mollusca; class Gastropoda; order Neogastropoda; family Buccinidae; genus Babylonia; species Babylonia areolata. Next base: position 31,789,675 of record NC_134890.1, on the reverse strand, counting down.
GTTTTCCTTTCCAATGCTGGCTTTGTAAAGCTCATTATTATTTTTTATATTTTTTTGAGAAACCTATTGCTCATCTAATTTTCCCCTAAAATGGATACGTTCACTATATACGCATGAATTTCGACGTGGCAGAATAGGGAATCCAGAACCGATAAAGGAAAGGATCCGTTTCTCTCTCTCTCTCTCTCTCTCTCTCTCTCTCTCTCTCTCTCTCTCTCTCTCTTTGTGATTATGTGACACATATCAATTATAAACAAAAAATCATGTATAGATTGTCAATATATATACGCCTCTCTCCTCCCCTGTCAGTCTCTATGTCTCTCCACTGTCACTGTCACTATATCTGTCTGTTGTCAGCCTCCCCTGCCTTCTTTACTCTTCCCCTTGTCCATTCTTCCTTCCGCTCTCCACCACGCCCCTACCCTATTGTCCTCGTTGTTATTCATCTATCGCGATATTGTATTGTACATACGTTCTATGTTTATGTTTGCACATGCTTATGCAATTTTGACGTTGATGTTGTGAATTGACTCTCGCTTTTTTTTTTTCTTTTTTTTTTCTTTTTTTTTTTTTTTTTACTTTGTTGCTTTTTTTCCAATTATTATTTATGCCCAGAGGGCTGGATGTAAAAAAGTACTTTGTGCTTACTCCTTTACCCTCGTAAAATAAAATTTCGTTCGTTCGTTCGTTCGTTCGTTCGTTCTCTCTCTCTCTCTCTCTCTCTCTCTCTCTCTCTCTCTCTCTCTCTCTCTCTGTTCTCTCTCTCTCTCCATCCCCTCTTTATCTCTCTGTGCCTGTCTCTTTCTCCTAATGCCCCCTTGCTCTCTCTCTCTCTCTGTCTCTCTGTCTGTCTCTCCCCCTCTCTCTCTGTCCATCCATCCTGTTCCCCCCTCTCTCTTTCTTTCTTCCCATCCTCTCTGTCTCCCCTCAACACCCCCCCCCCTCTCTCTCTCTCTTCCTCCTCCTCCTCTCTCTCTCCCTGTTTCTCTTCCCCGTCTCTATCAGTCTCTATCTCTCTCCCCTCCCTCTCTCTCTCTGTCATCCATCCTGTGCCCCCTCCTCCCCCCTCTCTCTCTCTGTGCCTCTCTCCCTCTCTTTCTCTTTCTCTGTCTGTCTCTATTTCTCTCTCTGCCCCCTCTCTCGGTCCATCGATCCTGTACCCCTACCCCCCCCCCCAACTCTCTCTCTCTGTGTCTCTCTCCCTCCCTCCTTCCACCCCCCTCTCTCTCCCTCTGTCTCCCCTCTCTCTCTGTCCATCCAGCCTGTGCACCCTCATCCCCCCTCCCCCTCCCACTCCTCATTTCTCTCTTTCAGCTTTTTTTTTCCCCAGCTTTTATCTATTTATTTATGTACGCTTACAGCTGACTTCAAGTTTTTGCGCCTTATACATATTATTAGTAGTGGTAGTAGTTGTTTTTTTTTTAATGTATTTATCTTTTATTTATTCACCCTTTTTTTCTTCTTTTTTTTCTCAAGACCTGACTAAGCACGTTAGGTTACGCTGCTGGTCAGGCATCTGCTTGGCAGATGTGGTGTAGCGTATATGGATTTGTCCGAACGCAGTGACGCCTCCTTGAGCTACTGAAACTGGAAACTGAACCTCTTTCAGCCCGGTTTGTGAAACTTGGCATTGCAATGTTGATAAACGGGGATTTGAAAAGGACGAGGGAACGGAGGTGGGGGGGTGGGGGGCGGGGGGGGGGGGGGTACAGAACGAAACAGATCCAGCATTGTCTACAGAACAGAGGTGGGTGAGGGTGGTGAGGTGACGACGATGAGGGTGGGTGAGGGGGTGGGTGTGGGAGCATAGATAGGGTGGGTTGGGCGTCACGATGTTGGGGGGTTAGGGAGGGAAGGGATAGGGAAGGAGGAGGGGGGTGGTGGTGGTGGAGACTGGTGCTGTAAAAATCGCGAGACGACTGCTAAACTGATTGTCTGTCTGTCTGTCTGTCTGTCTGTTTCTTTCTCTCTGTCTGTGTGTGTCTGATTTTTTTGGGATTTTTTTTAATCTATTATTTATTTTATTTTCATTATTATTATTATTGTTATTTATTTATTTATTTATTTATTTATTATTTGTTTATTTCTTAATATTATCATTATTATTATTTATATATTTATTTATCTTTTTATTATTTATTTTTCTGAAGGCCTGACAAAGCGCGTTGGGTTACGCTGCTGGTCAGACATCTGCTTGGCAGATGTGGTGTAGTGTATATGGATTTGTCCGAACGCAGTGACGCCTCCTTGAGCGACTGAAACTGATTGTGCAACTGTTTGTCTGTCTGTCAGTCTGTCAGTCTGTCTGTCTGTCTTTGTCTCCCTGTGTGTTTCTGTATCTGTCTCTGTCTCTCTCTCTCTGTCCTTGCCTCTGTCTGTCTGTCTGTTTGTCTCTCTCCCTCTCTCTTTCTTCTTCTCTCTGTCTCTCTTTCTCTCTCTTCCCCGCTGTCTCTCTCACTCTCTCTCTCTTTGTCTCTGTCTCTATCTTTCTCTCTGTCCCTGTCTCACTCTCTCTCTCTTTGTCTCTGTCTCTCTTTCTCTCTGTCTCTGTCTCTTTCCCTCTCCCTGGCCCTGTCTCTCTCTCTCTCTTTTTCTCTCTCTCTCTGTGTCTCTGTCCCTCCCGGTCCCTGTTTCTCTCCCTCTTCCCCCTCTTGCTCTCCCTCTCTCTCTTACTCCCTCCCCCTCCCCCTCCCTTTTCTCTCTCTGTCAGTCTACGTGCGTATACGCAAGAACTTCAAGCCGCATTTCTAAAGACACAAAAATAACTTGCGATAACGGCCTGCTGCATTGGAAACCGATAACTTCTTTTGCTTGTGTTTTTTTTTTTTTTTTTCTTTTTTGCTGTCCCACAATCTGGACCGTCTCAGCGCTCCCACGCTGCAAAGTTCGTGCCCCCCTCCCCCACCCACCCCCTTGCCCCCTCGCCCCTCACACACACACAGAGCCACATACGACGTGCGACGAGGCGTTACTGCGTTCGGTCAAGTCCATATACGCTGCTACACCACATCTGCAAGGCAGACGCCGGACCAGCAGCATAACCCAAACACGCTTTAGTCAGGCCTGGAGTTCATGCTGAAATATCTGTGTACCTATGAGAGTGCCTTTCTTCTGCAGAATTTTGCCAGAGGACAGCACCCAAGTTGCCATGGGTTCTTTTCCAGTGCGCCAAGTGCGTGCTGCATTGCTGCATCTCTGTTTATCGTCTCATCCGAATGACCAGATGCTCATTTTGATTTTTCAAGCCAAACTTTGGAGAAAGGGTGAGAGCGGGATTCGAACCCACACCCTCAGGGACTTTCTATACTGGCAGCTGAGCGTCTTAACCAGTTTGCCACCTTCCTTCTTCTCCCTGTAACAACTTTGCTGGAAACTGTTGAGGAAGGGAGACGGAGGCTAAAAAACAAAACAACAACAATAACAGAGGTTTTAAAAAAAATTATAAAAAAACAAAACAAAAAAACAATAGCAACAACAATAACAACAGAGGTTTTTAAAAAAAAGTATAAAAACAACAACAAAACAACAACAATAACAACAGAGGTTAAAAGAAGTTTTTTTAAAAAAACACACACAAAAACCGACAACAATAACAACAGAGATTTTTTTAAGTAAAAAAAACAACAACAATAACAACAGAGGTTAAAAAAGTTTCGAAAAAAACGAAAAAAAAACACACCAAAAAACCAAAAAAAACCCCAACAACAATAAAACAGAGGCTTCTTAAAACAAAAACAGGAAGAACAACAGCAACAACAATAACAGCGGTTTATAAAAAAAAGTATTAAAAAACAAAACAAACAAACAAACAAAAAACAATAACAACAGAGGTTAATTTTTTTTATTTTTAAAAACAATAACAACAGAGGTTTAAAAAAAAATTTTTTTAAAAACCCCAAAACAACAGCAACAACAATAAAAACAGAGGTTTAAGAAAAGTTTGGGTTTTTTTTAAGAAAAAAAAGAACAATAAAACAGAGGTTAAAAAAAGTTTTAAAACAACAAAAACAACAGAGGTTTCAAAAAAAGTTAAAAAACAAACAAAAAAACAATAACAACCGATGGACTGATAACATTGCAGAATGGACAGGAAAGCCATTTGCAGAGACCCAGGCTTTGACACCCAACAGACAGACCTGTAGGAATCTTGTGAACAAGAAGTTCTTCAGTGCAGCACCCCAGTGACTTCACAGAATTGACGACGAAGAAGAAGACACACAATCACGTCCAAGCTTGTCTACCTGCAGTGTCAGTCAGCGCCGGCAGTCCACATGGAACTAACTGCTTTTATTAAGTCACTAGCAGGCCACACACCAGAGGATACCCTGCACTGCTGGTGAGTAACCTCAGTGGTGTTCTGTAGCGCCTCGTCTGATTCGACATGCGCAGATCACCACCTACTTAGACCCCCCTATATGATTGTCAGTCGTATCTGACTTTACCCCCCGAAAGCGGAGTATGGCTGCCTACATGGTGGGGTAAAAACGGTCATACACGTAAAAGCCCACTGGTGTACATACGGGTGGACGTGGGAGTTGCGCCCACGAACGCTAAGAGAAGTATCTGACTTTTGTATTTTTTTCCTGCGTGCAGTTTTATTTGTGTTTCCTATCGGAGTGGATTTTTTCCCAGAATTTTGCCAGAAACAACACTTTTGTTGCCGTGGGTTCTTTTACGTGCGTTAAGTGCATGCTGCAAACGGGACCTCGGTTTATCGTCTCATCCGAATGTTTAGCGTCCAGACCGCCACTCAAGGTCTAGGGGAGGGGGAGAAAATATCGGGGGCTAAGTGATTCGAACCAGCACGCTCAGATTCTTTCGCTTTCTAGGCGGACACGTTACCTCTAGGCCGTCACTCCACTGGTAGTGACAACTGATACCATGCCACAAACATTGTGATGACAGGTCCAGAGTGCATTGCTGCATCTCTCTATCTCTCTCCGTCTCTGTCTCTCTCTGTCTCTGTCTGTCTGTCTGTTGCTCTCTCTCTCTCTCTCTCTCACCCTCTCTCTCTCTCTCTCTCTCTCCCTCTCTCTTTCTCTCTGTCTGTCTGCTGTCTATCTATCTACCTACCTACCTCTTGTTTACTTTTGTTGATCCCCTTCAAATAGGGCGATGGCTGTAGACTGAATATGTCATTGAAAACCTTTTGTTTGTTCGCTTGTTTGTTTGTTAATTTGTTTCTCTGTCTCTCTGTTTGTCTCTGTCTCTGTCTCTCATCATCATCTTCTTCTTCTTCTCCCCCCCCCCTCTCTGTTCTCTCTCTCTCTCTCTCCCTCTCTGTTCTCTCTCTCTCTCTCTCTGTGTTCTTGTTCTCTCTCTCTGTTCTCGTTTTCTCTCTCTCTCTCTCTCTGTCTCTCTGTCTCTCTCTCTCTCCCTCTGACGTTGCCATGTATATCTTCTACGCTTCAAGACACAGAGAAAGCTGCACTTACAGCCTTCAGCTAAAAGGATCATCTCAGGCTTGGTGTGTGTGTTTGTTCTCAGATAGCTGACTGTTGTATGTGATGCCGTTGTGGTTCCTTCCTCTTCATCTATTCTTTACAAGTTGTGTGTGTGCAACACGTGCACCGTCACTGTATACAGGACGGTTATCTATATATCTCTGTCTCTCTGTCTGTCTGTCTGTGTCTATGTCTCTGTCTCTCTATCTGTCTCTGTCTCATTCTTCTCTCTTTCTCTCTCCCTCTCTCCCTCTGTTCTTGTTCTCTCTCTCTCTCTCTCTCTGTTCTCGTTCTCTCTCTCTCTCTCTCTATCTCTCTCTCTCTCTCTCCCTCTCTCTCTCTCTCTATTCTCGTTCTCTCTCTCTCTCTCTCTCTCTCTCTCTCTCTCTCTCTCTCTCTCTTCTCTGTCTCCCTCTGATGTTGCCATGTATATCTTCTACACTTCGAGACACACAGAAAGCTGCACTTAAGCCTTCAGCTAAAAGGATCATATCAGGCTTGGTGTGTTTGTTCTCAGATAGCTGACTGTTGTATGTGATGCCGTTGTGGTTCCTTTCTCTTCATCTATTCTTTACAAGTTGTGTGTGTGCAACACGTGCACCGTAACTGTATACAGGACGGTTATCTCTGTATCTCTGTCTCTGTCTGTCTGTCTCTCTCTTTCCTTTTATCTGTTTGTCTGTCTCAGTCTCTTCTATCTATACCCTTTCGCTCTCCCTATAGCTCTGTGTGTGTGTGTGTGTGTGTGTGTGTGTGTGCGTGTGTGTGTGTGTGTGTGTGTTTGTGTGTGTGTGTGTGTGTGTGTGTGTGTGTGTGTGCAACAGATTATACAATTTAAACACTGTGAGCGCGCGCGCGCGCGCGCGTGTGTGTGTGTGTGTGTGTGTGTGTGTGTGCGTGCGTGTGTTTGTTCTTTAGTTTAGCGTCTTTTCACAATTAGTGATATTAGATGATTAAAAAATTATCTTAAAAAATTAAAAAGTGGGGTGGGGTGGGGAAAGGAGAAAGAGAAGTCAGGATAACACAGAAAAGGTAGAAAACTACTAAGAAATGCATAACTAATATGAAATTAGCTTTAGCAGTAACAATTCAATAATGATGATAATAACTAAAACCATTACCATGATTATGAAGTACATTAAAGGAATGTAGAAATAGGGCTATGAACTAATGCCTTTGAAAGTTCTACTATAAGAACCTCGTTAGAAATAACTTCCCCCAAATCATCTGTAGAATAGTTACCCTATGTGAAATACTTGGGCAAGAAGATACGTAACTGCTGACATTGAAACAAACTATGATGCAAGCCGAACTGCTTACCACAAATGCATGTAACATTTTTACTATATTTTGTCTTCAATGCGTCAGGTTTTATACGGAAGAAAGTAGAGGTTATTAATCTTGCATAGCAAGCTGATGAATTCGGTATTTTTTCTTTAATAATATGTTCGGGGAACAATGTCCCTTTCTGTTTTGAAAACTTTGCCTTCCATCGAAGAAGACAAAAATGACTGCAGGATTCTTCAAAGACAAAAAACTAAAGTTTATAAAAACCGTTTTGGTGGTGGATGAATCCTCTGTGCTTAGTGAGAAACGACGTTTCGAACCATAGGCCTGTTGTCAAGTGATGAGAAGAGGACAGTGTGAATAGGAAAGCCTATGTGAGAAAAGGGTGATGACATCTCACTACTTTTTGTTTTGATGGGCCATGCACACTAAAACACTTGCTGATCACCATTCAGTGCAATACATACTCACTCACACACACACACACACACACACACACACACACACACACACAAATATATATACATATATGTACATATATGTACCTATTCATATACATACATATACACATGTATATACACACATATACATACATCCATACACATACACACACACACTCACACACACACACACTCACACATACACACACACACACACACACACACACACACACACACATATATATATATATATATATATATATGCACACACACACACACACATATACATACACACATACATGCACATACCACACACACATACATATTCATACACACATATATACACATACATATACATATACACACAAATGCATATATATATATATATATATATATATATATATATATATATATATATATATATATATATTGCTTCTAAAAAGAGGGATAGGAGGTTGAAGAAAGAAGGACAGAGAGATCAAGGCAGAAGGGCCAGGCGCTAGACGTCAGTGACTCTGACGTTCAATCCATTCGGCTGTGCGGTCCCCAAGCGGTCAATGACGCGGCTCTCCATGTACTTTCTGTACAGCACTGTTACTGGGGTTCTGCCACACAGCTGAGATTCTTGCATGGGTGAAGCTGTGGTGTGGGCCAGTAAAATGCTGGCCGACAGGATTGTTGTAGCCTAGCTTCATCGACCTCAGGTGTTCGGAGAAGCACTCGCCAAAAAACGGTAGGTTTCCCTCACATACAGTTTGGAGCAGAGGGTGCAGGACAAAATGTATACAATGTCAGTAGATTGGCAGTTGAGATGATATTTCACAGTGAAAGTGCCAGAGGGTCCAACGACTGAACCTGAGGTGTCCATGAAGGGACAGACCTTGCACTTTTGATCCCCACAGGGTTTTTACCCTGGTGAGGTTGAATGGCTGGTAAGAGATCTGAGTTTGGACTTCACGAGCATGTCACGCAGGTTCTTGTCTTTCTGAAAGGCAATTAGCGGTGGCTTAGGAAAGACGTCTCTGAGGTCTGGGTCCTGTTGTAGGAGATTGAAGTTTTCACGCAGAATTCTGCTGACTGGCAGGTTGTGTGGGTGATATGGTATGACTGCCACGGCACGATCCTCGTTCTCTCCAAATTTTCTTGGTGTCAGAGCTTCTGAGCGGGTGACAGAGCGTGCACGCTTAAGCGCTGTCTGCACGATGTCCTCTGGGTAATGGCGGGCTGCAAAGAAGGTGGACATCTTCTGCGCCTCCTTGTCAAAATCCAGGTCACTGCTGCAGATGCCTCTGAGCCTCAGGAACTGAGAGAATGGTATGCTGTTTCTGGTAGAGGATGGGTGGCTGGAGCTGTATAGAAAATATGCATGGGAATCTGTAGGCTTGTAGAAGATGGTGGTGGAGAGTTTGGGGCTGTCTGGATGGACAGAGATGGAAAGGTCCAGGAAAGAGATAGATGACGATGATACTTCATGAGTGTATCGGAGAGCAGGGTGGAAACTTGACAGGTGTTGGACAAAATTCAACAAAACTTCCCTTGGGCCAGTCGACACACCGAGGCAGTCGTCAATGTATCGTCTGAACAAAGCTGGTTGTGTTCCTGAAAAGTGGTTGAGAGCCTGTTCCTCCACATAGTCCACAAAAAGGCAGGCAAAACTGGGCCCCATCTTAGTGCCCATGGCGACCCCTCTTGTTTGCTGGAAGTGACGGTCTTCAAAGGTAAACGAGTTCAAGGAGAGAACCAGTTCAGCCAGGCGGAGGATGGTGGGGATGTGGAGGTCCTTGATGTCACTCTTCTCCAGATAGTGTTTTAGAGCCTGCAAACCATCACCGTGAGGGATGCTGGTGTAGAGTGACACAATATCCATCGTGAAGAGGTGCAGTTCCGTGCTGTTGTCTGGGAATGATAAATCATCCAACAACCTCAGTGTGTCACCAGTGCCTTTTATGTACGTGGGTAGAGTAGTGACAATGGGTTGGAGGATCTTGTCCAGAACGTCAGAAACAATGACTGTGGGGCAAGCGCACACAGACACGATGGGGCGTCCAGGATTGTTGGTCTTGTGAATCTTGGGTAACAAGTAGAAGTTGGATTCTTTGGGTTCGCTATAGATGGCATATGCAGCTTCTGTTGAGAGATGTCCTTTGTCTAAGGCTGATTTGATAGTTTTACGGATAAGCGTGTTGTCAGACTTGGTGGTAGATTTTGGAATCTCCCTGTACGAGTCCCAGTCATCAAGCTGTCTTTTTGCCTCCTCCACATAAAGGTCTCTATGCCATACTGTGATAGCCCCTCCCTTGTCAGCTGGCTTGACGACAATGTCCGTCCTTTTCCTCAGTTCTGTCAGTGCTTTGTGTTCCGCAGTCGAAAGGTTGGAGTATTTTAGTGGCCTGGGTCGTAGTTGAGCAGTCTGTCTTTTGCAAATGGTTATGTAGAAGTCCAGGGCCGGGAATGTCCCAGAACTTGGAGTCCAGGTACTTGGTTGCCGAGGGAACAGTTTTGTTAAGTCATCATGACTTGTGGCAGGTGGTGGTGAGGATGTCTTTGAAAAATGGGCAGTAAGGCGGAGCCTGCGAAAAAACCGCTGGCACAGGAACTGAACGTACATGTTATTCACTGTTGGCTGGATGGGGACGAACTTCAAGCCAACACGGCGTTGGTTCTCAGGTAGACTTAAGTCTGACGGTATGGTCACAACCAGGTTGGAGTCAGAGTTGAAGTTAGAGGTACATGTTGGGTCACCAGCAGGTGCTGATGAAGTGGACTTGGGCTGTATGTGTGTATGTATATATATGTGTGTGTGTGTGTGTGTGTGTGTGTGTGTGTGTGTGTGTATATATGTATGTGTGTGTGTGTGTGTGTGTGTGTGTGTGTGTGTGTGTATGGATGTATGTATATGTGTGTATATACGTGTGTATGTGTATGTATATGGATAGGTATATATATATATTTATATATATATGTGTGTGTATGTATATGTGTATATGTGTACATATATATATATATATATATACATCTGTGTGTGTGTGTGTGTGTGTGTGTGTGTGTGTGTGTGTGTGTGTGTGTGTTGCACTGAATGGTGATCAGCAAGTGTTTTAGTGTGCATGGCCCATCAAAACAGAAAGTAGTGAGATGTCATCACCCTTTTCTCACATAGGCTTTCCTATTCACACTGTCCTCTTCTCATCACTTGACAACGGGCCTATGGTTCGAAACGTCGTTTCTCACTAAGCACAGAGGATTCATCCACCACCAAAAAGGTTTTTATAAACTTTAGTTTTTTGTCTTTGCCTTCCTTCGTTTATGAATTTGACCCTATGCTGTTTTTTCAAACATAGTGTATGCTTCTTTCACGGAAAGTCGGACAAGTATTTTTGTCGATTTTTCTCAATCTTGTGCTCCTCTTTTAGCTGCTTTATCAGGAGTGTGCGTGTGCGCACGTGTGTGTGTGTGTGTGTGTGTGTGTGTGTGCGCGTGCGCGCGCGCTTGTGTGTGTGTGTGTGTGTGTGTGTGTGTGTTGTCAGAAATTTCATTAACTGGATTCATGCTGAAATACTTACAGCCTGTACGTGCCTCTGCGTAGTGGTAGCAGTGCTTTCACTTGACGTGAGACAGACAGAGACAGAAACAGAGACAGAGAGGATGTGAGTTTGCTCAATAGTGTGTGTGCGTAGGGAGGGCGGGGGGGGGGGAGGTCGTATGTTTTGTATATGTGTGTGAGTATATGTCTGTGTGTGTTGTTTGTGTGTGTGTGTGTGTGTGTGTGAGAGAGAGAGAGAGAGAGAGAGAGAGAGAGAGAGAGAGCCAAAAACAACCCAGTCTTTGTCCAGAAAACACCATAGCGTCTGGGTTGGTGCCTTCACGATTCCAACAGTCAATTCTGGGGAATTACCAGGTAAACTCCACATAAACGCGAGTTGGGTTGATTCAGGATTAGAACCAACCCCCTACCACCCTCGCGCCCCATCCCTTGCCCCCCTCCGAACTCCCAAGGAGAGTCACAACCGTGCTGGGGGTGGGGGTGATGTGAAGCCAGTGCGTGTGTGTGTGGGGGGGGGGGGGGGGGGGGGAGTCGGGGCGGGGGCACTTTCAGGCCTGACACCGGAGTCTGTGTGTGGTGGCGCGAAGAGTGGATTGGTGGAGCCCACAGCACACAGGTTTGTCTCACTGTTCATTGGCTGAGCTACTGTTCCCGCTGTTCAGCCGCTGTGTCTATGGAGAGAGAGGGGAGATAGATGGCGGGCCAGCTTGTTAATTAAGGGAACTTGGGATGTGATAGTGTTGTGTGTATGTGGTGTTGAGGGTTAGTTGGTTGGTTGGTTGTTCTTCCTCGTTGAGCTTCAATCTGGTCCTGGGGAGTCTTTTGAGTTGTTGGTGGGTTTTCGTGAGTAGTTAGTTCGTGTGTGTGTTGTGTTGTGTTGTGTGTGTGTGTGTGTGTGTGTGTGTGTGTGTGTGTGTGTGTGTGTGGTGTCAGTGTGTTGTGTTGTGTTGTGTGTGCGTGTGTATGTATGTGGTGTCAGTGTGTGTGTGGTGTGTTGTGTTGTGTGTGTGTGTGTGTGTGTGTGTGTGTGTGTGTGTGTGTGTGATATTTGATTATCTATTTCATTCAATTATTTAGCGTCGTAGCCACAGAGAGAGAGAGAGAGAGAGAGAGAGAGAGAGAGAATGTCTGTGTAGGCATGTGCGTATGTGTGTTTTAAATACCTGTTTTATTCAATTATTTATCGTCGTAGTCAGTGTGTGTGTGTGTGTGTGTGTGTGTGTGTGTGTGTGTGTGTGTGTGTGTGTGTGTGTGTGCATAGTAGCTAGAGAGAGAGAGAGAGGGTGAGAGAGATATTTATTTGTGTAGGTGTGTGTATGTGATGAAATCTTGAAAAAATCTCCCTCTCTCTCTCTCTCTCTCTCTTTATCATCATCATCATCATCATCATCATCTTTCTTCTTCTTCTTCTTCTTCTTCTTCTTCTCTCTCTCTCTCTCTCTCTCTCTCTCTCTCTCTCTCTCGCGGGGTAGCTTCTCTTGCTTTGCAGCCAGCAAGACGCTAAAATCTCCAGCTGCAACGAAATAACTGTTTTGCGAATTAATTTCATCCACTTTGCCTGTTGCGGGACACTCATGAACAGCATGCTACACACAGTGCTGCAAGATATGACGCTGTCCTCTTTGAAGACAGAAGGCAGGGGCGAACAAACTGTGTGGTCGTGTTCAGACAACGTCCGGTAAACGCCATGTTACACGGGCTCAACACAACACAGTCATGCAGTGTACCAGAAAAAAAGTCAATCACAGGTGAACAGAGACAAGAAACCAGCCGAAGCCCAACAGACTGACCCAGGCAAGTGATCGTGCATCATCCCCCTCCAGGTCTATTTTTGCCAACCCCTCCTAGTTTGTTCTGTGTCTGTGAACGCCAACCACCCCCTACGTCTGCATCCCCTGTCACCGACAGACGTACGGCGTGACGGCCAGTACATGGACATGGCACAAGGCGACACAGATGCACGTGCAGTAACAGTTCTTCACACAGAAGCCACGTGTGCAGACGTCTACATGGTGCGACGCAGAGATGAGTTGCGCGATATAGGAGGTTGCACGGCCTAGAGGAGTGATGGCCTAGAGATAACGCGTCCGCTTAGGAAAGCAAGAGAATCTGAGCGCGCAGTTTCGAATCACGGCTCAGCCGCCGATATTTTCTCCCCCTCCACTAGACCTTGAGTGGTATCTGGACGCTAGTCATTCGGATGAGACGATAAACCGAGGTCCCGTGTGCAGCATGCACTTAGCGCACGTAAAAGAACCCACGGGCAACAAAAGGGTTGTTCCTATCAAAATTCTGTAGAAAAATCCACTTGGATAGGAAAAACAAATAAAACTGCACGCAGGAAAAAAAAGGTGGCGCTGTAGTATAGCAATGCGCTCTCCCTGGGGAGAGCAGCCCGAATTTCACACAGAGAAATGTGTTGTGATAAAAAAGAATACAAATACAAATCGTGCCTCAAAACGCTGACACCACTGACTTGGGACAATAAGGACGATTCCTAACATGACAATGAACTTTGTGAACTGATGCATAAAAATGTCCAATCAGAAGATGTTTGCCAACAGATGATAATATGTATAGAAGAGTCAGCCAAGAAAATGGACAATTGATTCAGAAACATTAACACAAACGCCTATGAAAGTGTAAGGGAAGGAAATCCTGATTAGAACTTGACGAACTGGTCCTGCAGTGTGATTGTTTCCAATTAAATGTTAAAAACTTGCTGACGAGACAGATTTGAACTATAAACTTCTGTCTTTGCATGACATATAACTGGTGACATGTCGTGGTATCCATGTCATGTTCATTTGTACAGTGCATGTTATCTTTATTTCGTTATATTACTTTTTTTGCGTGTACACCCCCTCTCCCACCATGTCCACTTGTGAACGGGCTGAATCGGGCCTGAGCACAACAAATCATTCGTTCTCTCTCTGTCTCTGTCTCCCTCCCCCTCTCTCTCTCTCTCTCTTTGTATTTGTATAGTGTAATCACAGATATAGATGCACGCGCTCGTGTGTGTGTGTGTGTGTGTGTGGGGGGGGGGGGGGGTGATATTCGACTTCAGAATAAAGAGAAATTGTGATGAGAGCCTCGAACTAAAAAAAAAAAGTTTTATTTTCCAGGTCTTCGAACACGACAGATAGCCATACAGGAAACGAAGTCTTTCATCGAGATTTCCACGAAAACTTCAACGGAAAAACAAAAAAAGAATACAGGTTCACATTTTGTGAAGACGACAAAGTTGAACACGGTTGAATAATATCTGTTCTTTCTAAAAGCGCGTGCACGAGAATTAGAGACGGATAGAATGAATGAGAACGGTACTGGATATCACCTGAAGAATCCGAACAATTCATGAAAAAGACTGGTTCTATAAAGTACATGAAGAAAACTGATTCTACATTGTACGTGGAGAACATTGATTGTACACATAATACGAAGATGACTGATTCTACATAGTAGGTGAAGAACATTGTACACATAATACGAATATATCTGGCTCTACATAGTAGGTGAAGAACATTGATTGTACATATAATACGAATATCTGGTTCTACATAGTAAGTGAAGAACATTGATTGTACATATAATACGAATATCTGGTTCTACATAGTAGGTGAAGAACATTGATTGTACATATAATACGAAGATATCTGGTTCTACATAGTAAGTGAAGAACATTGACTGTACACATAATACGAAGATATCTGGTTCTACATAGTAGGTGAAGAACATTGATTGTACACATAATACGAAGATATCTGGTTCTACATAGTAGGTGAAGAACATTGATTGTACACATAATACGAAGATATCTGGTTCTACATAGTAGGTGAAGAACATTGATTGTACACATAATACGAATATATCTGGTTCTACATAGTAGGTGAAGAACATTGATTGTACATATAATACGAATATATCTGGTTCTACATAGTAGGTGAAGAACATTAATTGTACACATAATACGAATATATCTGGTTCTGCATAGTAGGTGAAGAACATTGATTGTACACATAATACGAATATATCTGGTTCTACATAGTACGTGAAGAACATTGATTGTACACATAATACGAAGATATCTGGTTCTACATAGTAGGTGAAGAACATTGCTTGTACACATAATACGAATATATCTGGTTCTACATAGCAGGTGAAGAACATTGCTTGTACACATAATACGAAGATATCTGGTTCTACATAGTAGGTGAAGAACATTGGATGTATACATAATACTAAGGTGACTGGTTCTACATAGTACGTCAGTGAAGAAAAACTGGTTTACACAGTACGTGAAGAAAAACTGGTTCAACTGCAACTAATATAACATTCCAGTAATTAAAAAAAAATATATATATATATATAAAAACAACGACAAAAACACCGCTCTGCTTCAAAAGCAGAAGACAATGGTTCACTCTGAAACTTTTTTCAGCAGAAATTTTAAATCATGAGATCGGGATGACCAGTGCAAAGATTATCCACAGTGGACATTGGAAAACAGAAACACTCTGCTTCAAGAGGCAGATGACAATATTTCACTGTGAAACCCTTTTTTAGGAGAAATTTTGAATAAAGAGTTCGGGATGACCAGTGCAGTGGTTACTGACAGTGGACATTGAAATGAAAAAACAAAAACAGAAACACTCTGCTAAAAGAGGCAAGAGACAATATTTCACTGCGAAACTTTTTTTCCCCAACAAGAAATGTTAAATGAAGAGACTGGGATGGCTCAGACGAAAGCAGTGATACTTCTCAGTGGACATTAATTAAGGTTTAAATAAAGACCCCCTCAGTCTTTCTCAAGCCGCGAGGGCAGTGAACTCATATTCATTGTGTCTTGCGCTCTGCACTGGAGGGAAAAAAAGAAGAAAAAAAAAAAGACGGGGCACAATCCTCCCTCTCTCTCTCTCTCTCTCTCTCTCTCTTACCTTCCAACATTGAATTGCTGCAACATTTGACGTCGATCCAGCTGAGCACGCGGACTGGTCAGAATGGCTGTGGTTCCAGTGGCCGCGCGTGTGTGTTGTGTCTTATTGTTTTCCTTCGCCGGCTTCTGCGGCCGCTGTGACGCGGCTCAAACCTCTGACGTGGAAGAGTGGCTGAAAGGTGTGGACGATGACGTCAGAAACGGGTCACGGCAAATGACGTCATATGAGTGGACTTTCTTTACTGACGTCACAGAGGGCAACCGGAACGTCACCGTGAGTTTGTTGTGTTTTGTGTTTCGGGGTGTGTGTGTGTGTGTGTGTGTGTGTGTGTGTGTGTGTGTGTGTGTTGTTGTTGTTGTTGTTGTTGTTGTTTCTCTGTCTGTCTGTCTGTCTGTCTGTCTGTCTGTCTGTCTGTCTGTCTCTCTCAAACAGACGCACACACACACACACTCTCTCTCTCTCACACACGTACACTCTCTCTCTCTCTCTCTCTCTCTCTCTCTCTCTCTCTCTCGCTGTCTGTCTCTCTATCTGTTTATCTGACTGTGTATGTATGTATGTATGTATCGATCCCTGCCTGTTTCTGTCTGTCTCTGTTCCTACTCATTTCTGTCTCAGTGTCTTTCTGACAGTTCTGTCTCTGTCTCTCTCAAAATGTCAGTGTGTTTGGGCCTGTCTGTCTGTCACTATCTCCCACCGTCCAATCGTTCCCCCTCTCTCTCTCTTTCTCTCAGCCTCTGTGATTTATACTGTTATTATATCTTATTTCTTCATCTCTGTGTGTGTGTGTTCTCTCTCTCTCTCTCTCTCTCTCTCTCTTTCTGTCTGTCTGTCTCTGATTTATGCTGTTATTATCTCTTATTTCTTCATCTGTGTGTGTCTGTGTCTATCAGTTTGTCCGTCTCTCTGTCTCTCTCTCTCTCTTTTCTGTCTGTCTGTCTGTCTCTCTCTCACACTCTCCCTCTGACTTATACTGTTATTATCTCTTATTTCTTCATCTGTATGTGTCTGTCTGTCTGTATGTATATTTGTATGTTTCTTTCTCTCTCTTTCTCTC
>NC_134890.1:31752969-31767969 GCF_041734735.1 Babylonia areolata | reverse complement strand
AACCAGTCGGCTATTGCGGCCGTCGTTGAAGAACATGAATTGTCGCTTTAAAAGAAAAATATTAAACCTGCTGGACTCGCGCTCTTGGGTACTGGTTCAAAGGAGTCATCTTTGTTTCCCTCAGGTCTACGTTCCCACGGGTCCATGGGCACTACTGACCGCAATTGATCACAGCCTAAAAGTGCTTAGATTGCGTTATCTTGTCACGTCTGTGCGTTATTTTAACAAGCCCGTTTTTAACCGCTGCATGCTTACTCCTGACCAGAGCTGTCCAGAATCTGTGAGTTTACAGTTTTGGTTTTGGTTTCTTAAGGAGGCGTCACTGCATTCGGACAAATCCATATTCGTTACACCACATCTGTTAGGCAGATGCCTGACAACAGCATTACTCGACGGGCTTGTCAGGCCTTGAGTGCGTGCATGTGTTTATACTTGTGCACCTGTGAGAGTGGATTTCTTTTACATAAATTTGCCAGATCACAACTGTTTTATTGCCATTGGCTCAGAATCTGTCAACTACTGACAGTGTTCAGATGGCCTTCTTCTTCTTCTTCTTTCCGTTACACGACCAACATCGACTTGCCGATGACTCATGGTTCATGCCTGCTGTGTATTTTCGTGTCTCCATAACCCACAGAACACTGACATGGGTTACAGAATCTTTAACGTGCGTATTTGATCATCTGCGTGCGTTTTCACACAAAGGAGGTTCAGGCACAAGCAGGTCTGCACATGTGTGGACGTGGGAGACTGGAAAAATCTCTACCCTTTACCCACCAGGCGCCGTTACCGTGATTCGAACCCGGGACCCTCAGATTGAAAGTCCAACGCTTAAACCACTCGGCTATTACTTTGTGACGGTTTTATAGAATTTTGACTTCTTGACATGATTTGACTGTTTTCTGACCACTGCTCATTACTGCTGACCATTACTGACCTCTGCTTGTCACCACTGACCATAACGCAGGACTGTCCAGATTCTGTTGTTTGTCTAGTTTGTTGCACAATGTTGCTACCTGTGTTTTCGTCATCAGATCAAGTGATCACAGAAATCGATGACGACGTTGTGTCACGAGTGATGACGTTGTACCGCCAGTTACACGCCTACGTCAGAGCGGAACTGAAGAACACCTACGGCCCTCACCGACTGCCCAGCACGGGACACATACCTGCGCAGTTTGTGGGTACGTCATGGAATGCCATTTATTTATTTATTTATTTATTTATTTATTTATTGCTGTTTCTGTATCATACGCTTTGGTGTGTATATGTGTGTGTGTGCGTGTGTGTGTGTGTGTTGGTGTTTGTGCATGTGTGTGTTAGTGTGTGTGAGTGTGTGCGTGCATACGTGTGTGTGTGTGTGTGTGTATGTGTGTGTGCGTGCACGCGCGCGTGTGTGTGTGTGTGTTTACATGCGTCTGTGATTGCGTGCCTGAACTTAGTTATCAGAGCAGACCACCTCAATACTGGTGGGGTAGTTTTTTTGTTGTTTATTTTTTTCAGATGGCGTTGATGGTGTGTCGTGGCATCGCCTCTACCACGCAGTGCTTCCTTACAAGTTCGCACAGCGAAAACTCCTGCCCTCTCAGGTCCAATTGCTTGTCAGACATATCCTGTTTTATCATGTCCATCCCCTGTCCTGTTCTCATCAGAAGTACTTTGTCTTACCATGTTTCATTTTCGTCAGAAATCTCCTGTCTTCTCCTGTCCTGTTCTCGTCAGAAATTTTGCGTCACATGTCCTGTTCTCGTCAGAAATTTCGCGTCACATGTCCTGTTTTCTTCAGAAATTTTGCGTCACATGTTCTGTTCTCGTCAGAAATTTCGCGTCACATGTCCTGTTTTCTTCAGAAATATTGCGTCACATGTTCTGTTCTCGTCAGAAATTTTGCGTCACATGTCCTGTTCTCGTCAGAAATTTCGCGTCACGTGTTCTGTTCTCGTCAGAAATTTCGCGTCACATGCCCTGTTCTCCTCAGAAATTTCGCGTCACATGTCCTGTTCTCGTCAGAAATTTCGCGTCACATGTCCTGTTCTCGTCAGAAATTCGCGTCACATGTCCTGTTCTCTTAAGAAACGTCCTGTCCTGTCATGCCCGGTTCTCGTGTCAGGTCTTTTGTCCTCAACAGGAATGTCATGTCATATCCTGTTCTGGTCAAAATGTCATGTCATTCCATGTCTTGTTGTCATCAGAAATGTCATGCCATATCATGTCAAGTTATCGCCAGAAATGTTACGTTATGTCATGTTATCACAGAAAGGCCATGTCCTCTCATATGCTGGTACGTCGTATCATATCCTGTTCTTGTCAGAAATGTCACGTCGTATCATGTCCTGTTCTTGTCAGAAATGTCACGTCATATCATGTCCTGTTATCGTCATATCATGTAATGTTCTTGACAGAAATGTCATGTAATATCATATCCTGTTATCGTCAGAAATGTCATGTAATATCATGTCCTGTTATCGTCAGAAATGTCATGTCATATCATGTCCTGTTCTTGTCAGAAATGTCAGGTCATATCATGTCCTGTTGGTGTCAGAAATGTCATGTAATATCATGTCCTGTTATCGTCAGAAATGTCATGTCATATCATGTCCTGTTATCGTCAGAAATGTCATGTCATATCATGTCCTGTTCTTGTCAGAAATGCCACGTCATATCATGTCCTGTTCTTGTCAGAATTGGTACGTCATATCATGACCTGTTGTTGTCAGAAATGTCACGTCATATCATGTCCTGTTGGTGTCAGAAATGTCACGTCATATCATGCCCTGATCTCGTCAGAAACGTCACGTCATATCATATCCTGTTCTTGTCAGAAATGTCACGTCATATCTTGCCTTGATCTCGTCAGAAACGTCACGTCATATCATATCCTTTTCTTGTCAAAAATGTCACGTCATATCTTGCCCTGATCTCGCCAGAAACGTCACGTCATATCATGTCCTGTTCTTGTCAGAAATGTCACGTCATATCTTGTCCTGTTGTCGTCAGAAATGTCACGTCATATCATGTAATGTTCTTGTCAGAAATGTCATGTAATATCATGTCCTGTTATCGTCAGAAATGTCACGTCATATCATGTCCTGTTATCGTCAGAAATGTCACGTCATATCATGTAATGTTCTTGTCAGAAATGTCATGTAATATCATGTCCTGTTGTCGTCAGAAATGTCACGTCATATCATGTCCTGTTATCGTCAGAAATATCACGTCATATCATGTCCTGTTCTTGTCAGAAATGTCACGTCATATCATGTCATGTTAATTGTCGGAAATGTCACGTCATATCATATCCTGTTATTGTCAGAGATTTCACGTCATATGTCGTGTTCTTGTCAGAAATGTCACGTCCTATCATGTCCTGTTCTTTCAGAAATGTCACGTCATATCTTGCCCTGATCTCGCCAGAAACGTCACGTCATATCATATCCTGTTCTTGTCAGAAATGTCACGTCATATCATGCCCTGTTCCTGTCAGAAATGTCACGTCATATCATGCCCTGTTCCTGTCAGAAATGTTACGTCAGATCATGTCCTGTTCCTGTCAGAAATGTTACGTCAGATCATGTCCTGTTCCTGTCAGAAATGTTACGTCAGATCATGTCCTGTTCTTGTCAGAAATGTCATGTCCTGTCATGCCATGTTATCGTCAGAAATGGCACGTCAAATCATGTCCTGTTCTTGTTAGAAATGTCACGTCCTCTAATGTCCTTTTCTCGTCAGAAATGTCATGTCTTCAAATGTCCTGTTCTAGTCAGAAATGTCATGTCTTCTAATGTCCTGTTCTAGTCAGAAATATCATGTCCTCTAATGTCCTGTTCTAGTCAGAAATGTCATAAGATAAGATAAGATAAGAATAACTTTATTATCTCCAACTGGAGAAATTTGGTCAGGTGCATTATCACAACATAGACAAGTAAACAACATGGGGACCATAACTGTAAAAGCCAACAACAGCCCCAACAAATATTACGAAGATACAAATGTAAAAAATATCACGTACATCGTTTCATACATACATCCACACACTGCAGGTAATAACTAGTATTCTTAATGTAAAAACAGAAAGAATTAAGAAACATTATTTGAATATAATTATAAACATAGCCTACTATACTGCACATTGATTATAATAGACAGATAAGATAAGAATAAAGATGAATTGCGGAAAACCACAACCAGATGATCAGCACACACCCGCACCGCACCCCCCCCCCCCCCCCCCCCACACACACACACACACGGATAACTTGATCAAACAAGAGTAATAAACATATGTTCTCAAATAAAAGCATTTCACATATTCGCTTTTAAAAACATTGCAATTAATTATTACATCGTAGTTATTAAACAGAAATATATTTAGAATATGGATGTCTTCTAATGTCCTTTTCTAGTCAGAAATGTCATGTCCTCTAATGTCCTGTTCTCGTCAGAAATGTCACGTCATATCATCATCCACTTATCGTCAGAAATTACATATCAAATCGTGTTCTGTTATCGTGAGAAATGTCACGTCCTATCATATCCTGTTGTGGTCAGAAATGTCACGTCATACCATGACCCTAAAAAAAAAAAAAAATTTTCTGTCCAATCGTGTCCTGTTCTCGTGCCAGGTCCTATCATGTTCTCGTCAGAAATGTCGTGTCATATCATGTTTTGCCATGTCATATGTCTTTTTCCTGTCTGAAATGTGACGTGCCATCATGTCCTGTCGTTGTGACAGAGCTCCTGTCCCTTCTGGTCCCGTGCTGGGGAGAAATGTCCGTGGCCTGTACTTATCTGACGTTTGTCTTTTCGGTTCTTGTTTGTTTTCTGTCAGTGAATGTTCATGTCCTCGGTTCTGTTCTTATACTTATCAACCATTCTGGTTCTTTTCACACACACACACACACACACACACACACACACACACACACACACACACACACACACACACACACACACACACACACACACATCAACCTCCACCCACCCAGAGTCAGACTCGGTCATCAGACGGGCAACATTGTTCTGAAGTTTCTGAATTCGCTGAAGAAGATTATGAATACTGGAATGTTGGCCTAGAGGTAACGCGTCCGCATAGGAAGCGAGAAAATCTATGCGCACTAGTTCGAATCCCAGTATTTTCTTCCCCTCCACCAGACCTTGAGTGGTGGTCTGGACGCTAGTCATTCGGATGAGACGATAAACCGAGGTCCCGTTTGCAGCATGCACTTAGCGCGCGTAAAAGAACACACGGCAACAGAAGAATTGTCCCTGGCAAAATTCTGTAGTTTTTCGACAGGAAAACAAAACTGTATGCAGAAAAAAAAGGGTGGCGCTCTCAGCGGGGACAGCAGTCCGAATTTCACACCGAGAAATATGTTGTGTCAAAAAAAAAAAGAGTTAATACAATAATACAATATAGTACGATATATCTGAAATCAAACTTGCTCTCTCTGATTATCAGGTTCAGAATGTGAGTCGCATGGTCCAGATGGCGGACGAGTTCTATCAGTCGCTGGGCTACCTGCCTCTCCCACAGTCGTTCTGGGAAAAGTCTCTGCTGACAGTCCATATAAACGACTCCTCAGTACGGGTGTGCCATCCCTCGAGAGTCTGGAACTTTCAGGACGAGCTGGACTTTAGGTTGGGGATCGGTGGTATTTTGTATTGATGAGTTGTGTGTGTGTGTTTTTGTGTGTGTGTGTGTTGTGTGTGTGTGTTTGTGTATGTGCGTGTGTGTGTGTGGGGGGGGGGGCGGGTTAAAGATATGGGGATTGCGTGGGTGGGTGAATGTGTGTTGGTGTGCGGAGTGTAGTTCTGTGTGTGTGGGGGGGGGGGGCGGGTTAAGGATATGGGGATTGCGTGGGTGGGTGAATGTGTGTTGGTGTGCAGAGTGTAGTTCTCTCTCTCTCTCTCTCTCTCTCTCTCTCTCTCTCTCTCTCTCTGTGTGTGTGTGTGTGTGTGTGTGTGTGTAATAATGTATTAAGAGATGGAGAGAGAGGGGTATGTGTGTGCGTGTGTGGACGGTCCGTCTATCATCCTCTCTCTCTCTCTCTCTCTCTCTCTCTCTCTCTCTCTCTCTCTCTCTCTCTCTGTGTGTGTGTGTGTGTGTGTGTGTGTGTGTTTTGATTTCTCTCTGTTTTTCTTTTTAAGAAATGATGGGTTATCAGTCCTTAAAATGGTCCCTTTACGGTCGGTTGGTCTATTAGCAACATGATTTGATTTGTGTGAACATCTGCTAGTTTTGGCCATGTCCTGTTTGTCGTCCATGTGACTTACTAACTGTTGTCGACAATGACGATGTTGATGCCGACAACGACGACAACAATGATGATGATGACTCAAACCCAAGTACGCAACCGGTTAGTTGAAGAAATATGTCGTGTGTCGTGTACCGCCTCCTTCTTCTGAAGCGATTAGAACCTTGTTTGGAGAGATTATGCGTCATGTAGATGATGATGGTGATGGTGATTTCTTCTTCTTCTGATAATAATAATAATAATAATAATTATTATTATTATTATTATTACTAATGTTGTTGCTGTTGTCGCCATCGTCAGCAAAATCATTACAATAACAACAACAACAAAACACAAACAAACAAAAAAACAAGAGAGGCAAGGCCTTCAAGACTCACTTGTGATACACTTAAAAAAAAAAATCCAAGCTTTTTATGTATTGAGCATAATTTCAAAATGTAATGTTTAAGATGAGAAAGATCAGTTTAAAGCAAATTAAGTCCCCTAGCATTAATTACAGAGTAATTTCCCTTTTTTACTATCTGCACCAAAATGTTTCCAAATAAATAAAACTTCCATGCTTAGCAAAAGAAGTTCCTGTTTGAACAAAAAAATGATAATAATGACCTCTCTTGTTGTTGGGTGAGAATATCAGATCAAAGTGCCAAGTTTAGAGAATACAAAAAATGTAAATATAACAGTAAATGCAGTTTGCATATAATTAGGCTTCATTTTTTATTTTTTTGTGCCCATCCCAGAAGTGCAATATTGTTTTAAACAAGATGACTGGAAAGAACTGAATTTTTCCTATTTTTATGTCTGATTTGGTGTCAACTGACAAAGTATTTGCAGAGAAAATGTCAATGTTAAAGTTTATCACGGACTCACACACACACACACACACACACACACACACACACACACACACACACACACACACACACACACACATACAGACAACCAAACACCGGGTTAAAACATACTCACTTTGTTTACACAAGTGAGTCAAAAACAAAAAACAAAAACAAAAAAAACACACAAAAACTGGCAGATAATATAGTGTTTTGATTGGTTGACAGAATCACGAGCTGTCTTGACGTCAGCCACGTGAGCATGCGCAGTGCAGTGGAGCTGGTAGGGGGCGTGGTGGCCCAGCGGTCCCAGTTGGCTCAGCCCTTCATTTTGCAGCAGGACCCAGACAGTGACTGTCAGTTCGAACCTTTGGGGTTTTTTATTTGTAAATTGCTCTCTCTGTCGGTGTCTCTGTCTCTCAATCTCTCTGTCTTTCTTTTTCGTTTTTCTTTCTTTCTTTCTTGTTTGCTTTGGTTCTTTCTTTCTTTGTTTGTTTCTTTCTTCTTTCCTTCCTTACTTTCTTTCGTTGTTCCTTTCTTCCTTCCTTCCTTCCTTACTTTCTTTCGTTGTTCCTTTCTTCCTTCCTTCCTTACTTTCTTTCTTTGTTCCTTTCTTCCTTCCTTCCTTACTTTCTTTCGTTGTTCCTTTCTTCCTTCCTTCCTTACTTTCTTTCGTTGTTCCTTTCTTCCTTCCTTCCTTACTTTCTTTCTTTGTTCCTTTCTTCCTTCCTTCCTTACTTTCTTTCGTTGTTCCTTTCTTCCTTCCTTCCTTTCTTTCTTTCGTTGTTCCTTGCTTCCTTCCTTCCTTACTTTCTTTCGTTGTTCCTTTCTTCCTTCCTTCCTTTCTTTCTTTCTTTGTTCCTTTCTTCCTTCCTTCCTTACTTCTTTCGTTGTTCCTTTCTTCCTTCCTTCCTTACTTTCTTTCGTTGTTCCTTTCTTCCTTCCTTCCTTTCTTTCTTTCGTTGTTCCTTCCTTCCTTCCTTCCTTACTTTCTTTCGTTGTTCCTTCCTTCCTTCCTTCCTTACTTTCTTTCTTTGTTCCTTTCTCATCTTTCTTTCTTTCTTTCCTCCTTTCTCTCTTCTTTTTTTTCTTGTTTGTTTTCTTTCTTCGTTTCTTCCTTTTTCTTTTTTCCTTTCTTTCTTTCTTCCTTCCTTCCTTTCTTTCTTGTTTGCTTTCCTTGTTTCTTCCTTTCTTTCTTTCCTTCTTCCTTCCTTCCTTTCTTTCTTGTTTGCTTTGTTTCTTTCTTCCTTTCTTTCAGCCTTTCTTTGTTCCTTCTTCCTTTCTTCCTTCCTTTCTTGTTTGCTTTCTTTGTTTCTTTGTTCCTTTCTTTCTTTCCTTCTTTCTTTCATCCTTTCTTATCTTCCCTCCTTCCTTTCTTTCTTGTTTGCTTTGTTTCCTCCTTTCTTTCTTTCATCCTTTCTTTGTTCCTTCCTTCTTCCTTTCTTCCTTCCTTCCTTCCTTCCTTTCTCCCTTTCTTATCTTTCTTCCTTCCTTCCTTCCTTCCTTTCTTTCTTTCTTCCTTGTCTTCCTTCATTTCTTCCTTTCTTTCTTCCTTTCTTCCTCTGGTGTCTTCCTTCCTTTCTTCCTTTCTTTCTTCCTTCCTTTCTCCCTTCCTTTCTTCCTTCCTTTCTTTCTTTCTTCCTCTGCGCAGACCGAAACATCATCTCATCCTCCTCTTCCTTTGTTTCCCACTCCTTTTTCTTCTTCTTCTTCTTCTTCTTCTTCTTCCTGGAGTGGGGGTTTAGGGGGGAGAGGTATGCTAGAGCCTGGGTTCTCAATCACATGTTCACCAAAACCTGGTCTTGTTATTGATTACCACGCAAGAACAAAGACCATGTTGAAAGCCAAAGGTTATAAGTAAAAGATGAGGGTAATAAAAAGCGCGCGATTAAAGGTATCGAGGTGAAGGTCACGAGTCAAATTAAAGTCAGAAAGAAAAAGATATGCTGGAGCTTCTTACCACGTGTTCACTAAACCTGGTCTTGTGAATCCTATGTCCAGAAAATATGTCTTCTTCTTCTTCTTCGTGCGTGGGCTGCAACTCTCACGTTCACTCGTATGTATATGAGTGGGCTTTTACGTGTATGCCCGTTTTTACCCCGCTATGTAGGCAGCCATACTCCGTTTTCGGGGGTGAGAAAATAGATCAAAGTTCATGTTGTTGTTTTTTTTCCTTTTTCTTTGTGTGTGTGTGTGTGTGTGTGTGTGTGTGTGTGTGTGTGTTTAACCAAGCAAGGCTGTATGCAAACGAGATTTGCTGGTCTGCAGATGTCGCAGCCGCCGTGAGCGGAGCTTTGTCCTTGGCCTTTATGTCGTCGGCACACCTGCGGGAAATGGGGCTTCTTCGCTCACCTGCGTCCAGCACGACAGGTGAGGATCGTGGTGGTCGTTACTTTGTCAACGTCACTATGTGTAATTTCGATCAGGTGGGCATTACTTGGTGAACATCACTTTGTATATTTTGAATCGGGTGGGCGTTACTTAGCATCACTATGTATGAGTTGGATTGGGTGTATTTTCCCGTGTATAATATTTTATTGTATTGTGTTCATTGTACTGTAGTGCATGACGTTATTCTTTGTCGCAACACATTTCTCTGTGTAACATTCCACCTGCTCATGGAGAGCGTGTCGCCACAATGCAGCGCCACCCCTTTCTATCTTTTTTCTGTCTGCAAGTATATGTGTTTTCCTTTCAAAAGAATTTTTCTAAAGAATTTTACCAGATACAACCCTTTTGTTGCAATGGGTTCTTTTACGCGCGCTAAGTGCATGCTACACATGGGACCTCGGTTCATCGTCTTATCCGAATGATTGAGACGTTAAGAGAGTATATTTCCGTCAGCATCAAAGGTATACTTTGCTATATCCTTCAGGAAAATGCATTCGACAATTTAACGATCACATGCATGCACTGGAAAAAAACAACAACAAAAAAAACCCGAAGTGTATTCTACGCGAAAGATAGTGGTGTTTCTTATGCTGTCGCAGAAACTATGCTGAGTTTTTCACGGAGGAATGTTTTGCGACAAGAATGTGACACGTTTTTATGTATGTACTTACACAGGAAGAAATATCTGACACTTTGCACTCAGTTCAAATCAAATACTTATCTATGCAAACAGATTCAAGCAAATCAAATAGAATCATGTTTGTTTTTTAAGCCCAGCTGACCGAACAGAGACAATTTCAGGGACATATATCCGTCAGTTCTTAAACTCAGTGGAAGAGAACCCAAAGTCATGTTTGCAAGTGAAAAACAGATAAGTAAAAACATATGTAGAAATATACGCTTGTAAAACAGAGATAACATTTACGTCATACGTTTCTGAAGGTGACACGAATTAATCATCTGCTTTTCTTCTTCTTCTTCTTCTTCTTTTTCAGAAGACGAAATTAATTTTCTTATGGAGGTAGCTTTGGACTGCTTACCTCCCTTAGCAAGGTATCACGTGATCTCCAAGTGGCAGACGACAGTTGCAGAGGCGCCAACCGATAAATGGAACAGTCAGTGGTGGCGGCTGAGGTAGGTAGAAAATCAGCACACTTCTGTGCATTGTTAGACTGCACAGTACTTGAAGCAGATGCAGTAACAGGTAAGATTTAGGGTGATATTTCAATTCAAAACAATGATTTTAGCCGGTGATAAAACTGTGCCAGATCCGATTACATGTCCAGGACTGAGAAATTCCACGCAGATCATAAAAGGTGGTGGTGGTGGTGGTGGTGTGTGTGTGTGTGTGTGTGTGTGTGTGTGTGTGTGTGTGTGTGTGTGTGTGTTATTGTTGAATCGATTTGACGTCTTTCACTAAGAGTAAGAGTTATATTGGACAGAAAAGAGGCAAGGTCTGGGAGGCTGGAGTTTTCAAGGGGGATGGAAAATGAACCGATTGGCCTGAGTGTTTTTGCTCTGTGTGTGTGTGTATGTGTGTGTGTGCTTGTGTATGTTTGTGTCTGTGTACGTTTGTGTCTGTGTTTGTGTGTGTGTGTCTGTGTCAGTATGTGCATGTGTGTGTGTGTGTGCATGTGTGTGTGTGTGTGTGTTCGCTCGGTGTGTGACTGTCCCTTTCATTTGTTCCCCAGATGCACAGTGGAAGGCGTTTCCTCGCCGATCTCCCGAAAGGAGACGGACTTTGATGCGGGTAGCTCCACTGATTTGCTTCAGAACATACCCGGGGACAGGTAACTGGAAGCCAGTGGGTGTTGGTGTCTCGGTTTCATGGGGATTTGAGGCCCAGAGAGACAGACAAAGAGAGAAATCGAAATCGAAACTTTTTTTATTGAGGGAAAAGGAATAGGCATTTATCGGCCTGTTTTCATCCTACCCTCGTAAAGAAAACGTATAAACTAATCTAGGAAATACAAGAAGACTGAAAAAAGGAGGGGAAAAAACACATTGCATGGCAACATCAACAAGAATAATAAATGGCATAGAAAATACAGAGAGAGAGAGAGGGGGGGGGAATAACGATATATACTGAGAGTGTGTAAGAGAGGAACGAAGATGTTTTAATTGGTATAGACCACAGCCCCTATCAAATACATAACATTGATGTTGGTGATGTGGTTACTTATATAGCACCTATCCTCGGTCATAGACCAAGCTCTAAGCGCTTTAAAAGCACGAAGTAGTTTGCACAACAGGCTGCCAACCTGGGTAGAGTTGACTGACAGCTGCCATTGATAATAGTAATAGAAATGTGTTTGTGTGTGTGCCATTGGGCGCTTATCACTCGTTTCCGGTGTCATTCAATCAGTGTTAGTCAGTCACACACACACGCACGCACACACGCAAAACGCACACACACAGACACAAACACACACACACACACACACACACGCACGCACGCACGCACGCACACACACACACACACACACACACACACACACACACACACACACACACACACACACACACACACAGGCAACCCTCGGATCATCATCTCAGTGTACGTGTTTGTTGTTGAAGTCCTGACACGGGTGTTGTACTTTAGTGGGGGGTATTGAGACTGACCCAGTGTGTGTGTGTGTGTGTGTGTGAAGTTATTCGTATCTTTAGCGTTGAGAAATTTCACTGCGGTCACAAACCTGGCGACAAACACTCAGGGCCCCCCTTGAAATGACACACAAACATATGAAACAATGAAAACCTGACATAGTTACTTGAACACTGGGATGAATGATAATAGTAATAGAAATGTGTATGTACGTGTGTGTGTGCGTGCGTGTGTGTGTGTGTGTGTGTGTGTGTGCGCGGGTGCGTGCGTGGCCGTCGCAGACTGTTGTGGGGGGCAGTGGCCCAGTTCCAGATTCTGAAGTCTCTGTGCCAGACAGCAGGACACAAAGGCGCTTTGTCCACCTGTAATCTGCACGGTTCTACCGCCGTGGGGGACAAACTCAGGTGGGGGTGGTTTTGTGTGGGTTTTTTTATTCCTCACCTTGGCGCGGGGTTAGTATGCATTGTGTCATAATGTACTGTGTTGTAGTACATTGCATCGCACTGTATTGTACTGTACTGTACTGTAATGTACTGCATTGTACTGTATTGTACTGTACTGTACTGTAATGTACTGCATTGTACTGTACTGCACTGTAATGTACTGCATTGTACTGTACTGCACTGTAATGTATTGCATTGTACTGTACTGCACTGTAATGTATTGCATTGTACTGTATTGTACTGTACTGCATTGTATTGTACTGTATTGTACTGCATTGTACTGTATTGTACTGCATTGTACTGCATTGTACTGCACTGTAATGTACTGCACTGTAATGTACTGCATTGTAATGTACTGCATTGTACTGTATTTTGTTCGTTTGTTTGTTGTTGTTTTTGTATTTTCTTCACCTGTGGTGCAAGATTAGTATTATGTGCATTGTATCGGAATGTACTGTGTTGTAGTGTATTGCATCGCATTGTAATGTTCTGTATGTATCACAGTGTATTGTATTGTAGTGTTTTGTATCGCACTATATTGTACTGTGATGTTCTGCACTGTACTGTATTTTTGTTTGTTGTTTTTGTGTTTTTTCCTCGCCTGTGGCGCTCGGTTAGTATGGTCTGCGATGTATCGGAATGTACTGTATTGTAGTGTATTGCATCGGACTGTATTGTACTACTGCACTCTAATGTACTGCAATGTGCTGCATTTTGGTTTTTTTCTGATTTTTCTTCACCTGTAGTACAGGATTAGTATGGTGTGCATTGTATCGGAATGAACTGTGTTATAGTGTATTGATTTTTCTTCACCTGTGGTACAGGATTAGTATGGTGTGCATTGTATCGGAATGAACTGTGTTATAGTGTATTGATTTTTCTTCACCTGTGGTACAGGATTAGTATGGTGTGCATTGTATCGGAATGAACTGTGTTATAGTGTATTGATTTTTCTTCACCTGTGGTACAGGATTAGTATGGTGTGCATTGTATCAGAATGCACTGTGTTATAGTGTATTGCATCGCATTGTATTGTACTGTAATGCACTGTAATGTACTGCAGTGTGCTGCATTTTTTTGTTTTTGTTGGGTTTTGTTTTGTTTTGCTTTTCTAATTTTTGTTCACCTGTGGTACGGGGTTAGTATGGTGTGCATTGTATCGGAATGTACAGTATTGTAGTGTATTCCATCACACTGTATTGTACTGTACTGTAATGTGCTGCACTGTACTATACTGCACTGTACTGTGCTGTACTGTTGTCAGAGGCTATTGTTTTCTTATGCGTGTTGTCATTCATACACATGTGTTTGCATTCATTTATCTCAGCTTACAAAAAAAAAAACAACCTTATCACCTTTACTAAATAAAAACAACAAAATATTACATACTTTCTTGTTAATAATTCATTCGCTCATAATACCATACAATCTCGTGTAACTCCACACATGACATAATTCGTTTTAAAAGTAAAACAAACCATTTGGCATCACGCTGTTTTTGTTGAGCGACTAGAATTCAGTTGTCTTTTGTGGTGTCGTCTGCTGTTCTACAGTACTCCGATATAAGAGGACATGAGAATGTATGTATACCTGCATATGATTTGTTTTCAGATAAAATTGTTATTTTTAAAGGGGTCTCGCAAAGAATTAATCTGTCCTTGCAGTGGGGTCTTTTACGCGAGGTGAGTGTATGTTGCACACGGCATCTTGGTATCATGGTTTTCATCGAAAGAACTGTACCACACAAGGAGGAAGCGAAAATCCCAAATACATCCTTTCGAGAATCGAACCCCGGATCCCTGTTGTTGTTTTTTTAAACAGAGCGCTCTGTAGAGTGCTTGGTCAGCGCTCAGTTTTATGGTCCTTAAGATAAAACTTTGGCCTGTGGTCTTTCGGGGGTAATGTACGGTCAGCGCTCAGCTTTATGGTCCTTAAGATAAAACTTTGGCCTGTGGTCTTTCGGGGGTAGTGTTCAAGAGACCATCGTAGGTATACCTGCGGGTAAAGGCGTACCTGCGGGTAAGTCTACATTAGGCATGGCAAACGAGTCTTGCCTCATGTGGATTTTCTCGCAGTACACTGTACCCGTTTGCCTTGCCTCGTGTAGATTTACCCGCAGGTACACTTCTACCCGTATGTTCGATGGTCTCTTGAATTTCACCCAAGGTTTATCTTGATAAATATACCCTGTGGGCAGTTCTCTGTTTCTTGGGAGCAGTGACGCCAGCATGTGAACAATCAGACCACGACAATATTCCTTTATGTCTGATAGGGGTAGGCCACACCACGCAGAAATGTAATCGGAGTGGGTATTACTCCACAGTTTTCGTTGAACGATAGTTAAGGTAAATGAAGTGAGTGTATGTTCATGTTGATACAGACAGTGGAAGGATAAGGAATGTGCCCAACTACAGCCATTGCGAGACGACAATAAATCTTCACTTGAAAAACAAAAGTCAGAACGTTTTAGGATAATT
>NC_134890.1:31737969-31747969 GCF_041734735.1 Babylonia areolata | reverse complement strand
AAGATAGATAAATGGACAGACAGTCAGACAAATAGAGAGACTTCAGACAGACAAATAGATGGATAGATATATAGACAGACAGACAGTCAAAACAGGATAAACAGACAATCTCAAACAATCGGTCAAAACAGGATAAACAGACAATCTCAATCGTCCGGGAGTGTGGTGGTGTGTTCCCCACCCGTCTCCCACTGTGGACCTGACGCTGCTGATGGCAAAGAGCAAGAGACAGATAGACAAGACAGACAGACATAACATTAGATAAAGAGACAATCAGACACAAAACCATCCGGGAGTGTGATGGTGGGGGTTGGGGGGGGGGGACCTGTGTCCACTGCAGACCTCATGACTAAGAACAGGAACAGATAGACAAAGAGGACAGACAATCATACAAAATCGTCCGGGAGTGTTATGTTGAAGGGGAAGGGGGTGGACCTGTCTCCCACTGCAGACCTGACACTTAATGGCCAAGAGCAGGAGACGACAGACAGATAGATAGACAAGACAGTCAGACAAATAGACAGACAGATAGATAGATAGACAGTCATACACTTTCGTCCGACAGTATCATGTTGAGGGGCGTGAGGTCCCCACCTGTCTCCAACTATATAGATACATAGGTAGGTAGATGGATAGACAGACTAGACAAGACAGACACATAAACAATCATACAAAACCGTCCGGGAGTGTGATGTTGAGGGGGGGGGGTGAGGTCCCCACCTGTCTCCAACTGTATAGATATATAGGTAGGTAGATGGATAGACAGACTAGACAAGATAGACACATAAACAATCATACAAAACCGTCCGGGAGTGATGCTGAGGGGGGTGAGGTCCCCACCTGTCTCCCACTGCAGGCCTGACACAGCTGATGACCAAGAGCAGGAGACAGACAGACAGACAGGATAAACAATCACACAAAATCGTGTGATGGTGAGGGGGAGGGGGGGAGGAGGGGCTGTCTCCCACTTGCAGACCTGACACAGCTGATGCCTGACCAGCAGCGTAACCCAACGCGCTTAGTCAGGCCTTGAGAGAGAAAAAATAAAGAGCAAGACCAGCCGACAGACGGACAGACAAGATAGGACAAATAGACAAGACAGATAAACAGTCATACACATTCGTCGGGGAGTGTGATGGTGAGGTCCCCACCTGTCTCCTGACTGCAGACCTGACACAGCTGATGGCCAAGAGCAGGAACCACACGGAGCTGGAGACAGACAGACAGATAGATGGATAGATAGACAGACAAGACAAAACAAACATGACAAACAGGCAATCACGCACCTGTCTCCCACGTGCAGACCTGACACAGTTGATGGCCAAGAGCAGGAACCACACGGAGCTGAGCTGGGCCTGGGAGCTGTGGAGGAACGCCACGGGGAGACAACTCAAGGACCTCTACCAGGAATTTGTCCAGCTGGGCAAGGAAGGGGTCCAGGAACTCGGTCAGTACTTAAAAATAATGAAATAATTAAGAAAAAAATGGTACTGCCCGAAAACTGAGTGTGGCTGCCTACGTGGCGGGGAAAACAAAACAAATGAATAATTAAATAAAATCATTCTTTTTCTTCTTCTTTTTCTTTCTCTCTTTCTTTCTTCTTCTTCGTTCTTGGACTGCCACTCCCACAATCACTTGTATGTTGTACACGAGTGGGCTTTTACATGTATGACCGTTTTTACCCCACCATGTAGGCAGCCATGCTCCGTTTTCGGGGGCAAATAAATGAATGAATAAAACAGTTGCACACGTAAAAGCCCACTGGAAGGTACGAGTGAATGTGGTAGTTGCAGCCCACGAACGCAGAAGAAAAAAGAGAAGAAGAAGAAGGAAAAACACATTAAAAGTAAATTAAAGGAGTAAGTGAAGTAAAAGACATTGGAAGTCAAACGAGTAAGTTTGTTTTTTTTTTATAAAAAGACTTAAAAGTCAAATAAAATAGGGAAATTACAATGACAGTCAAATAAACGAGAAAGGTAAATGAAAAGATAACTAAATATCAGATAAGAGAGTAATTAAAAACAACCTATGAAATCAGATAAACAATTGGGTGAAAAACGTCAAATAAACGAGAAGGTAACTACTTTAGAAGTAAAATAAGCGAGCAAGATTGAACAAATGAGTAAAATCCAAAAGACATTTAAAGTCAACTGAATGAGACAGTGGAGTTTCAGTTTCAGTAGCTCAAGGAGGCGTCACTGCGTTCGGACAAATCCATATACGCTACACATCATCTGCCAAGCAGGTGCCTGACCAGCAGCGTAACCCAACGCGCTTTGTCAGGCCTTGAGGAAAAAAAAAGATTTAAAAAAAAGTAAATAAATAAATAAAATAAAATGAAAAAGAGACGAAGTGAAATATAAAAGAAAAGAAAGCAAAAAATCAAATAAACCAGCAAGGAAAAAAAAAACCCAGCAGCAACGACAACTCACCCAAACACAAGTCGATTCAAATCTACGCATGTCTTGCACGTGTTCAGATGCACGTACATGACACATTAGCAGGCAAGTACATAAGTTTACGCCGAAACCACACACAACACACACACACATCTTTATTTGCTGTCATATCTTTTTTCTTGACATTCATCACACCGGAGATCCTCACTATTTTATTTTCTCTTTTCTAATCTTCTTGAGTACCATCTTCTGTTGTCAAACACAAACATGATTAATATGCACGCAGCATAAATTTCCGAAGAAACGTTTAAATTCAAGACCACTCTGTCTTTCATCAAGGTTATGCCGACATGGGACAGTACTGGCGAAAGGTTTACCATGACGACAACTTTCAGGAAGAGTTAGAGGCCCTTCTGGAACAGTTGCTTCCCTTGTATCAGCAGCTGCACACCTACGTTCGCAAACGCCTGAAGGATGTGTACGGAGAGGAGAACTTCCCAGTCACGGGACACATTCCTGCGCACCTTCTGGGTATGTATGAGTCAGTCAAAGTTAGACTTGGTGTATCAGATATTGCCTGCCGTCGTTTAAGACACAGAAGAGCTGAGAAAGTTTTGTGTCGTTTATGCCACCAATCAGAAGAAGATGAAATTCACTTTATGTTTTGTTGTCCTTGTTTACGTGACTTAAGGCAGAAACATATCCAGCCTGTTTTATAATAACCCATGCCGCTTTAGATTCAATTTGCTTATGTCATCCAGAAATGAAACTGTATTGTGCAATGTGGCGTTATACATTTACAATGCCTTAAAGAGATTGCATATTGCTGTAACTTAGATCACAATGTCAACATAGATTGTCAAATACAATAAGCATCGGAAGTGTAAATGTTAAGCAGTGTGTTTTTGAAAAGTGTTTGTGTGATTGATATAATTGTGACTTACCCCTTCAGTAAGGGGCTTAGGCCTAAATCTGAATAAACAATTTCGTATTCGTATGAGTCAGTCGTGTTTGACTATGACAATCAGAACAGCAGAGGAGGTAACTGCTGTTCTGTATGGGCTAGAATTTGATTACAGTGGTGAGTGTCTTGCCCAAGTTACATCCCCACTCTCTCGGCCAAGAGGGTTTTAGGACAGTCGGCGTTGGGATGGTTCCCAAAGGCTAACTAGCCCCCAAAGCTGCGACTCTAAGAGCCAGTGCAACCTTGCCTCCTAGTTTGAGAGTCATAGTCCTTCAGAAAATAAGCTGTAAATGACTTCCCATTGTTAGGAGAAACCATTGATCATACAGCTCTCACTTTGCTGTTGACCCAAATATGAGCTTATGTCAATATGTGATATAATCTGAACGTTGGGCCTAAGCTTCTGAATAAGTGGGGGAGCAAAACAAAAATCACATTGTGTTTCTCACACATCCCCGCATGCATTCTAGGTAGGTGGGGGTGGGGAGAGTGGGACAATTGTTGTCATTACATTTATTACATGTCCCTTCACGGCTAGGTAGGTGTGGACAGTGGGACAATTGTGGTCATTACATTTCTTACATGTCCCTTCACAACTAGGTAGGTGGGGACAGTGGGACAATTGTGGTCATTACATTTCTTACATGTCCCTTCACAACTAGGTAGGTGGGGACAGTGGGACAATTGTGGTCATTACATTTCTTACATGTCCCTTTACAGCTAGGTAGGTGGAGACAGTGGGACAATTGTTATTACATTTCTTACATGTCCCTTCACAGCTAGGTAGGTGGGGACAGTGGGACAATTGTTGTCTTTACATTTCTTACATGTCCCTTCACAGCTAGGTAGGTGGGGACAGTGGGACAATTGTGGTCATTACATTTCTTACATGTCCCTTCACAGCTAGGTAGGTGGGGACAGTGGGACAATTGTGGTCATTACATTTCTTACATGTCCCTTCACAATTAGGTAGGTGGGGACAGTGGGACAATTGTGGTCATTACATTTCTTACATGTCCCTTCACAATTAGGTAGGTGGGGACAGTGGGACAATTGTTGTCTTTACATTTCTTACATGTCCCTTCACAATTAGGTAGGTGGGGACAGTGGGACAATTGTTGTCTTTACATTTCTTACATGTCCCTTCACAACTAGGTAGGTGGGGATAGTGGGACAATTGTGGTCATTACATTTCTTACATGTCCCTTCACAATTAGGTAGGTGGGGACAGTTGGACAATTGTGGTCATTACGTTTCTTTCATGTTCCTTCACAGCTAGGTAGGTGGGGACAGTGGGACAATTGTGGTCATTACATTTCTTACATGTCCCTTCACAATTAGGTAGGTGGGGACAGTGGGACAATTGTGGTCATTACGTTTCTTTCATGTCCCTGCATTCATTCTAGGTAGGTGGGGAGAGTGGGACAAATATCCCTGCTCGCCATTTTCTTGTTGCCATCTTTATTTTTTCCGATATCTCTGCGCATATGGTAAAGTGGTTGAGGTGGGGGGGTGGGGGGCGAACAGTTGTAATTATTACCATTCTGTTTTCACAAATCTCTCCACACGTTATGCGTTGGTGGAGGAACAATTGTATTCGTAACAATTATATTTTCTCACAAATCTCGCCACACACTATGTGTTTGCGGGTAAATAATTGTAATCATTATATTTTCTCACAAATCTTTGCTTAAGTGTGGGTAGGTCGGGAGACAATTGTATTCACTATTTTCTCGCAAATCTCTGCACGCAATCTGGGTATGTAGGGGGACGACTGTAGCCATTATAGTTTCTCACAAATCTCTTCACGCACTGTAGATAGGCGGGTGGGGAGGGGGGGTAATTGTATTCAGTATATTTTCTCACAAGTCTCTGCACAAATGCTGAGTCGGTGGGGTGACATATGAAGTCATTTTCTTTGTTTTTCTCACATCCCTGCACACCTTGTTGGTGGGTGGGTGAACAAATAATTGTAGTTTTATTTTCCGTTTTTTCACATAATTATCCTTGCACACATCCTGGGTAGGAGGGAGGGAATTGTAGTTATTATATTTCTTTCTTTCTTGCATCGAAGGTTATGTTTTCTCATGGATTTCATTACTTATGAACGCACTACACACCACACCATATTTAGGCAAGGCAAGGCAATTTTTGGTGACATAAAATGTGTTCATGGCGTTTAGTGTTGAATAACACATTTAGCAAATGCAATGTAGTACGCTGACCATTTGATAGGGTGTGAGTGTAGACTTTTCAGTGCTTTTATGTTTCTTACAGAAATTTTCAGTTAGTTTCATAAGGATGCATCACCGCGTTTGGAAAAATCCATATACGCTACACCACATCTGTTGGACAGATGCCTGACCAGCAGCTTAACTCAACGCGCTCAGTCAGACCTTCAGTGGATGCATACACACACACACACACACACACACACACACACACACACACACACACACACATGTATTTGCGAACCTATCAGAGGGATTTTTTTCAAAAGAATTTGCCGGAGAACAACTCTTTTGTTGCCGCGGGTTCTTTTTGTTTTCAGTGCGCCAGGTGCGTGCTACACACGGGACCTCGGTTTCTCGTCACATGGACGCTCAAGTTACGTTGGTAGAACTGTGCTGTTATGAAAGATCGACATTTTCTTGAGGGTTTGAGTTGATGCAGTGGATTAGTGAAAACCAGAATTCATGATACATTTGTTGAGTTGGTGACTGGGCTCTTTGTATTTGTATTTGTATTTCTTTTTATCACAACAGATTTCTCTGTGTGAAATTCGGGCTGCTCTCCCCAGGGAGAGCGCGTCGCTACACTGCAACGCCATCCTTTTTTTTATTATTATATTTTTTCCTGTTTTTTTATTTGTTTTTCCAATCGAAGTGGATTTTTCTACAGAATTTTGCCAGGAACAACTCTTTTGTTGCCGTGGGTTCTTTTACGTGCGCTAAGTGCATGCTGCACACGAGACCTCGGTTTATCGTCTCAGCTGAATGACTAGCGTCCAGACCACCACTCAAGGTCAAGTGGAGGGGGAGAAAATATCGGCGGCTGAGCCATGATTCGAACCAGCGCGATCAGATTCTCTCGCTTCCTAGGCGGACGCGTTACCTGTAGGCCATCACTCCACTCTTGCCTTGTAACATAGTGATGGTCCTGTATGTTGGTTTCCCCGTGCTGCCAGGCAACATGTGGGCCCAGGAGTGGAACAATATCTATGACCTGCTGGTGCCATTCCCCGACAAAGAGAACGTGGACGTCACGGATGAGATGGTCAGACAGGTAAACAGTCATGGTACTCAAAAGACGTAGAGTATACCTGACAATTAAAAAATTATGGTCAGACAGGTAAACAGTCATGGTACTCAAAAGACGTAGAGTATACCTGACAATTAAAAAAAAATATGGTCAGACAGGTAAACAGTCATGGTACTCAAAAGACATAGAATATACCTGACAATTAAAAAATTATTATCAGACAGGTAAACAGTCATGGTACTCAAAAGACATAGAATATACCTGACAATTAAAAAATTATTATCAGACAGGTAAACAGTCATGGTACTCAAAAGACATAGAGTATACTGACAATTGAAAACTCACAGGGGCCGGTGTGGCTGTGTATGGGGG
Organism: Babylonia areolata; assembly: GCF_041734735.1. Lineage (NCBI taxonomy): Eukaryota > Metazoa > Mollusca > Gastropoda > Neogastropoda > Buccinidae > Babylonia > Babylonia areolata. The sequence continues at coordinate 31,740,973 of NC_134890.1, read as the reverse complement.
GGACTCGGAATGAGCGGCGTGGAAGTAATGCCACTGAAACGATGCAGACGATAGGGCAGCAAAAAAACCAAAAAAAAACCCCAGAGGATATGAGTGAAAAAATCCCGAAAGATACAAGCGTTTTAGTGATAAAAAAATGAAACAAACGATACAGGTGAATTACGAGTGACGCGCCAGCATCACACACTGAACAATATAAAATATCTTTCTTTATTAGAATAACAGCAGAGCGGAATAATCTGTCTGACGACGATAATCAAGTCAGCTGGCTTCAGGCACACGACCCAGAGCCAACAGCACTTGTCCCACTCCTGTGTGCACCTACACCCCGCCCTCCACCCCCACCCCCAACCCCTGTTGCAGTTCCACATCCGGAGCTGCCTGTTGGCTGCTCATCATTGGTTTCCTGTATCATTGAATCAGGCTTACAGTTTAAAAAAAAAGTACAATTTTCGGTTGATAACTGGACAATGGGAGTGTAGCATGAAGTGACATTGTGTGTAAATTTTACTGATGTTAGTTGCAAAGTGAAACATTCTTTCATCGAAAATTTCGTCAGTTGTATCAGCGAGTCGTTAACGCACGCGCTTCCTGCGTTATGGATGGCAGTAGGATCAGTTGTGCATCTGTGTGTGCGTGTGTGCGCGTGCGTGCTCGCTATTAGGTGCGTGTGAGTAGATACACATTTTTTTTAATTACCACTAAGACCGTAATATTTTTGTGTTAAAGTATTAATTCGCCCAGCACACCAGCATGCGTGTGTGTGTGTGTGTGTGTGTGTGTGTGTGTGCGTGTGTGTGTGCGTGCGTGCGTGCGTGTGTGTGTGTGTGTGTGTGTCACTTTTCCCACCTTCATTTATCCTTCAGTGTGTTGCGTGCGTGTGTGTGTTTGCGTGTGTGCGTAATTTTTCCCATCTTCATTCATATTTCAGAGTGTTACGTGGAAGTGTCTCCATAGTTTCGTTGACGGTTTGTGAGTGTGTGTGTGTATTTGTTTTTGCGTGTGTATGTGTGCGTGCGTAATTTTTCCCACTTATTCATACTTCAGAGTGTTACTGGTAAGTGTCTGTATAGTTTCGCTGACGGTTTTGTGTATGTGCGAACGTGTGAGTGTATGTGTGCGTGCATGCATGTGCATGTGTGTGTATGCTTGTGTGTGTGTGTGCGTGTGCGCGCGTGCATGTGCGTCGTGCATGTGTGTGTGTGCGTGTGAGTGTATTTCCCTCCACGTGACAGAACTGGACAGTGGAGAAGATGTTCCGCACCTCTGAGGAGTTCTTCACGTCACTGGGGCTGAGCCCCTTGCCGCCACAGTTCTGGAACACCTCCATGCTGGAAAAGCCCTCCGATGGCAGGGACGTGGTCTGTCATGCGTCAGCCTGGGACTTCCTCATCGGCCAGGACTTCAGGTCAGCGCGGTGGACAGGGTGCCGCCTCGATTCGCCTATTCCCATTTCGCCTATTTCTTATTTCGCCCCTTTCCGATTTGCCTACCTGTGAACTGATGATCCAGTTTCGCCTATTCCCAGTTCGCTCACGTACGCGCGCGCACACACTCACGCTTACACGCCCGCGCACGCATTCACACTCTTACATGCGCTCGCTTACACACACACACACACACACACACACACACAGGATCTCACACACACAGGATTTCTCTCTCTCTCACACACACACACACACACACACACACACACACACACACACCACCACCACCACCACCACCACCACCAACACAACAATAACAACAACAACAACAACAACAACAACAACAACAAAATAGGGTCAAAACAGTAGTGAACAGAATGATAGAATATAACCAAATTATAACAATATAATCAAATTATAACTATTTTCAACTGGTAAGGTAATCGGTCTTGGATGCTAAATACAAAGTTAAAGCGTAATGAATTTGGTGGAGGCGGTGACAGGGAGGCTTCGTTTCATGCAGGTCCACTGAGCACATCTTCATTCTGTATTTCATTATTGGCTTTTTTTCAGTGCTCTACTCGTGGTTTTCTTCATAAAAATATAGCTACTGAAAACAGAAAAAAAAGAAACCAAGAGAAAAAAACACATTCATTCACAATTCTTCATCTGTGTGCAAACCATAATGTCACGGTTAGTGTCAGTTTCAGTTTCAGCTTCTGAGGGAGGTGTCACTGCGTTCGGATAAATCTATATGCGCTACACCACATCTGCTTGGCAGATGCCTGACCAGCAGCATAACCCAGCGCGCTAGTCAGGCCTTGAGTGCATGCATGTATGTTTGTATACCTGTCAGAATGGATTTCTTCTGAAGAATTTTGCCAGAGGACGACACTTTTGTTGCCATGGGTTCTTTTTCAGTGCGCCAAGTGCGTGCTGCACACGAGACCTCGGCTTATCGTCTCATCCAAAGGACTAGAAGTTTTTCCATTCACACCTGGGACAAAGAGCGAGAGGGGGAATCGAACCAACACCACAATGATTTGGCAGATGAGCGTCTTATGCATTCTACCACCTTCCTCCTTCTAATACAGCTTTTATCACAGATTGACATAAGTTTACAGTTGGGCCAACAGCAAAGTGAGTGCAGCATTAACTATCATGCTTTATTGCAATGGAAAATTATTCAAAGCTTAGTCTTTAGTGAAGGACTATGACTCTCAAACCAGAGCCAAAATTGTACTGGCTCTTAGCGCTGCAGCCTTGGGGAGCTAATTGGCCTGTGGGAACCATCCCAACGCCGACTGCCCTGAAACCCTGTTGGCCGAGAGAGTTGGGATGTAACTTAGGCAAGACACTCTCCACTTAAAAAAATCAAATTCTTGCCCAGATAGTCTAGTCGGGACAGCAGTTGCCTCCTAAGCTGTTCTGATGGTGATAGTCGGACACGACTGACGATCATAACCTCCCTCCTGATGGTTAACGCCGCTAAAGCAGTGAGGTGGTGGTGGTGGTGGTTGTTCAGGATCAAGATGTGCACGATCATCAGCATGCAGGACCTGATCACGGTTCAC
>NC_134890.1:31727969-31732969 GCF_041734735.1 Babylonia areolata | reverse complement strand
CTGTCTTTGTCCTCTTAGCGACATGTCATCAGGAACAAACTGCCTTATCCTGTCCGACACACTCAGTCTTTGCCCTCTTTTAAACCAGCTCACAAAACTCACCTTTTCCACAGTTGTTATGAATTGGGTGGGTTTTTTTTCGCCCTGTATGTCTGCGACTGTTGGTGGGGTGGAGAGAGGGATGGGGCTGTATCAGTATGAGTGTGTGTGTGTGTGTCCTGTTTATTATGTGATGTGTATAAATGTGCACATGAATGTTATGAAATGTGTCTGCATCAATGTACCATGTGTAATTGTATTTGTAAACGCTCTGGGCTCTCCGAGGGCGTCCAAATACTCATTATTACTATCATTATTACGTTGTTGTTTGTTTTTTTCATTGACGTTTTGATGTTTACCCGTTAAATTGTTTGGAGGTACGATTATAATCGTGTTTGCTGCTTTTTCTTATTAGGATTTAGCAGGTTTTTATTATTATAAATTTCAAAACTGGAACCTCGACAACATCACTCATATCCCCCATACGGTTGTCGTGAGTTTACAAACCAATGTCTGCACTGTCGCATCTGTGTACTATTATTGATGTTGCGATTGGATTACGATTTTCTTTTTTTAATCAACTCTGCCTCATTGTATTTCAATGATTAGAAACGCATTCTTTCTCCATTTTATGGACTTTAATCAGCACACCTGTTTATCTAGCCGGATCCCCAAATATCCTATTACGGAGAACTGGTGCAGCGAAAACGTCCCACAGCCACACCGCAGCTGCGCTTAAAGACTGTCTGCAAGAGAGATCTGAAGGCCTTGTGCGTTAATCTTAACACCTGGAAAACTGCAACCTGAGAACAGTCGGCTTGGAGGCAGACGGTGTAGAAAGGCCTCTCGAAGTTCGCAAAGAGACACTTGCCCAGTGTTCCGTGGCAAGGAGACTGTGATTTCAGAAAGGGCCTCTCCATTTTCGCAAAGAGACACTTGCCCAGTGTTCCGTGGCAAAGAGACTGTGATTTCAGAAAGGGCCTCTCTATTTTCGCAAAGAGACACTTGCCCAGTGTTCCGTGGCAAAGAGGATGTGGTTTCAGAAAGGGCCTCTCGAAGTTCGCAAAGAGACACTTGCCCAGTGTTCCGTGGCAAGGAGACTGGTTTCAGAAAGGCCCAAGCCAACGTAGACTTCACCTTTGCGCAGTGTGAGGGGACTGTCACTTTGGTATTGGCCTGTCCAGCCATACCCATGGCCCAAAGCCACATAAAAATACAGCGTTAGACTTCACCTTCGCTGTAGTGTGGGAGGGACTGTCACTCTCGTATTAGCCTGTCCAGCCACACACCGGCATTGTGTCATTCACTACCCACAGCGCCTAGAGACTGACTGACGCCAATATATTTTACATGCCTGTTTTACTGGTTTTAAGAAGTCTAAGTAAGTAAGAACGTAAGGTAAGTAAGTAAGCAAGTGAGTACGTACGTCATTGTGTTTTACCCAGACATGCTTTTAGAGGTATAAGGTATAATATCCTTCACATTCCCCAGATTCGTGACGAGACTTTGGCGAGGGCTTGGCTGCACAAGCATGATCAAGAATCCAAACATATTTATTCCGAGTATGCTGAAACGGTTTGGAACTATGCTACCAACCTCACTGATGACAATCAACAACAACAGGTATTATTTACAAGTCATCTGTGTGTGAATATCTACACACACACACACACACACACACACACACACACACACACACACACACACACGAGCACATACACACGTATGGTTGAGGTTGAGTCAGGTAACAATGACACATCTTCACCATCATCTGTTCAGGAGGAGTCAGGTAGCAATGACACATTATCTTCACCATCATTTGTTCAGGCGGAGTCAGGTAACAATAACACATTATCTCCGTCATCATCTGTTCAGGTGAAGTCAAGTAACAATAACACATTATCTTCACCATCATCTATTCAGGTTGAGTCAGATAGCATATATTCATCATCATTTGTTCAGGCGGAGTCAGGTAACAATAACACATTATCTCCGTCATCATCTGTTCAGGTGAAGTCAAGTAACAATAACACATTATCTTCACCATCATCTGTTCAGGTGAAGTCAGGCAGCAATAACACATCTCCACCACCATCTGTTTAGATAGAATCAGGTAACAGTGACGCATTATCTTCATCATCATCCGTTCAGGTAGAGTCAGGTAACACTAACACATTATCTCCATCATCATCCGTTCAGGTGAAGTCGGGTAACAATAACACATCTCCACCATCATCTGTTTAGACAGAATCAGGTAACAATGACACATTATCTTCATCATCATCTGTAAAGGTGGAGTCAGCCCTGCTGGTCAGCAAGTGGAGTCGGAAGAAAGCTGCAGAGGTGAAACACTATGACTGGGAACATTTCGCGGACGATAGTATTGCGCGCCAGTTCAGATTTGCTGCCGACATTGGAACGGCTGCCTTTGAGGATGAAGCCAAACTGAAAGAGGTGTGTGTGTGTGCGTGTGTGTGTGTATGCTTGCAGTATATTTTTGCTAATTCAGATGCACATAAACAAGTAAATGAAGTGACATTTTCTGTTCGACCAGTATCTTTTTCCTGTTTAAGCGGATCGACAAACTGAGCATGATGGATGTTTGTCTCGCATTTGAATGCACTTGTACTTGATCATTTATTTATTCAGTATTATTACTTCTGTTAGTATCATTATTATTATTAAGTAGTAGGAGTAATATTATCATCATCATCATCACCATCATCAGTAGTTGTAGCAGAAGAAGTAGTAGTAGTGTTTTTGTTCTTTTTGTTACATGTGCACGCGCGTGTATGTAATGTTATTAGCATTATTATTATGTTGTTGCTTTTATTCAGTTGAAAGAGGTGATGGCCATCATGGAAAAGATCTATTCCACGGCCAAAGTGCACAACCCAAAGACTGGACAAACCCTGAGCCTAGAACCTGGTCAGTACCAAAAGGCTGGTAGGTAGCGTAGTGGGTACAGGTACGTTTGCATGTGTCATTCGGGTGAGACGATAAAACATGGTTCCCGCTGTGTGCAGCATGCACTCAATGTGCGAAAAAATAACCAGTGACCACACACAAAATGGTTGTTCCTGGCAAAATTCTGTATAGACATACACTTTTAAAGTGAAACGATATACTCGCAGACAGAAAGAAAATGAGGGAAAAAGTTGCGTGTGTGTGACAAAAACGAACACAAAGAAAACATTGAAATGCCATGCTGTGCTCACCTTTTCAGTTCAAGTAATCCACTCGTGATAAAAAAAAAATCGGACAGTGGTTGGGGTATGGGAGGGGCAGAAAGAAGAAATTCAGAAATCAGTTCGCTCTTGTTCCTTGAATAAGTTTCGAACTGAAAGTGTAATACAATTAACAGATTTCTCACACCTCATGGAGTTATATTTTTAAACCGGCACAGAGGGAGAGAGAAAGAGGGGGTGGGATAGGTACGGGAGCTCGGGTTATGGCCCTTTTTGGAAGTGGCATCAGTTGACCGTGTTGGCGGTTGCAGATCAAAGAGTGGTGGACGTACTGGGACACTGTTGCCCAGTATAAACTGTATCTACAATACAGATTCCTTCCCCGTGTCTTGCACCCAGAAATAGATGCCTTCCGCTCCCGATAGCCCTTCAGTAACGCCAGAGTGGGTGTGGTCAGGCAAATAACTGCCCAGCCACTTGTCTGCTTATTTAATTTGGATTCAAAGGATTTTTCGCCACAGTTTAGCGGCATTTAATGGGGTTTAAAGTGGTTGGTAACTTTGTAGGTTTTAAACCAAATTTAAGACCTGGATAAGATTTCTTTCACGTTCATTTTCATGTCAACGGTCCTGTGATGGTCTCCTATCCAGGGTTGGAAGGTATCATGGCGTCATCACGTGACTATGACGAGCTGTTGGCGGCGTGGAAGGGCTGGCGTGACGCCACAGGGCCTGTGATGAAGAAGGAGTATGAGAAATTCGTGGCCTTCAGCAACGAGGCCTTGCAGACCTTGGGTGAGTTGATTGGTGGGTAGATCAGGTTGGAAGTTGATGGGGCGTGGTCATGCAGACCTTGGGTGAGTTGAATGGGTAGACCAGGTTGGAAGTTGATGGGGCGTGGCCTTGCAGACCTTGGGTGAGTTGATTGGTGAATGGGACAGGTTAGAATGAGAATTAGTGTGGCCTTGCAGGCCAAGGGTGAGTTGATGGATGGATCAGGTTGGAAGTTGAAGGGGCATGGCCTTGTGGTGATTTGATTGGTGAATGGGACAGATTATAATTAGTGTGGCCTTGAAGCCCTTGGGTGAGTCAACTGGTGGGTGGATCAGGTTGGAAGGTGAAGGGGCGTGGCCTTGCAGAGCTTGGGTGAGTTGATTAGTGAATGGGACAGGTTGGGGTTCAAGGGGCGTGGCCTTGTAGACCTTGGGTGAGTTGATTGGTGGGTGAATCAGGTTGGAAGTTGAAGGGGCGTGGCCTTGCAGACTTATGGTGAGTCTACTGATGAATGGGACAGGTTATAATTAGTGTGGCCTTGTAGGCCTTGGGTGAGTCGATTGGTGAATGGCATTGGTTTGAAGTTGAGGGGCATGGCCTTGCAGACCTTGAATGAGTTGTGTTTTGGGTTGTTTTTTTTTAATAAGGGGTAGAGGTATAAGCACAATATACAATATGCATGTTTACATCTGGCCCTGTGGGCAAATAAAAAATCTGAACAGGAAGAAGACCTTGAGTGAGTTGAGTTCATTGGTGAATGGGACAGGTAAGAAAGAGAATTAGTGTGGCCTTGCTGACCTTGGGTGAGTTGACTGGTGAATGGGACAGGTTGAATGTTGAAGGGGCGTGGCCTTGCAGACCTTGGATGAGTTCATTGGTGGCTTGATTGGGTTGGAAGGAGACTGGGTACGTTTTGAAGACCTTGGGTGGATCCTTCCCCTCCCCCCCCTCTCTCTTTCTCTCTCTCTATGATAACAACAACGTGGCTTTAGTCATCAGG
>NC_134890.1:31712969-31722969 GCF_041734735.1 Babylonia areolata | reverse complement strand
GGTGCGTTAAAGGTCTTACCGTAAAGCGGGATTTCCCGTTTCAGATTTTTTTAACCCCTTCAGCGCCGGGGAAAAAACAGTGGAAAGTGGTGTTCCAAGTCATAAAACAGTATACAAAACAGTCAACCCAAAACTGGGAAAATATTCTGAAGGTATACCATTCCACATAAACTGTGTGAATTTTCAGCCTTCCAGAGCTATTTCTCTTCTTCTGATGAAGTCATCAGTGACGTCACTGCACATACGTGATACGTGCTGTGGCACACAAGGGGTTAAAAGTTAGAGGTCCCATAGTTCCATAGCTTATTTGCGGTCATCTGGGCAGTGAGTTCATATCTTCTCTGTTTAGGACTCAGCATAGGCAGGCAGTATCCAATCCTCTCTCCCTCAGCCATTTTACCCCCCACCCCACCCCAACCCCAACCAGCCCCAAAGCGTCAGATATCCATTCAAAGCTTAGTTGGAGTGAGGAAGGAAAATATTGAGAGCAGTGTGTCTGCCATGAGGAAAAACACAATACAAACCCTGATCAATGGTTAACACTGCTGCAGAAGTCCAGTGCTCAATGTGTGTGTGTGTGTGTGTGTTTGTGTTTGACTCTGTGTGTGTGTGTGTGTGTGTGTGTGTGTGTACGCGTGCACGCTTTTGTGTACTCTTTTTGTGAACGTGCGTACACATTTTTGTTGTTGTTGTTGTTGTTATTATTAGCATACTTCTAGACTAAGCTGCTCCCCCGTCAAAGCGCTCCATTCTCTGCAGTACTTCGCCAGTTTGCTGATGTCACCTCATCGTCTGTCAACGAGTCTGAGGTCTCTCTCCACTGCTTGCCACCAGTTCATCATTTGTCGACCTCTACTTCTTCAGCATCTATGTGTCCAGTTCAGGACTTGGTGTGCGATTCTTGTTGTGGAAAGCCTGAGTGTATGTGCCAGTCAGTGGAGACACTGTTTGTAAAATTAATAATGGTTTACACATAAACGCCCCTGGATATCAATATATGTATTATTGTCATGAAACATCGACGCCTGTTGGGTGTGCTGAGTCTGCAACGAACGTGTTTCTCACGCCCCCAGTTGCAAAACGATCAACACAATTACGAGAGTTATAAGGGATTATACAGTGGAGTGATGGCGTAGAGGTAATGCGTCCACCTAAGAAGCGAGAGAATCTGAGCGCGCTGGTACGAATCACGGCTCAGCCGCCGATATTTTCTCCCCTCCACTAGACCTTGAGTGGTGGTCTGGACGTTAGTCATTCGGATGAGACAATAAACTGAGGTCCCGTGTGCAGCATGGACTTAGCGCGCGTAAAACAAACCCAGGGCAAAAAAAGGGTTGTTCCTGGCAAAATTATGTAGAAAAATCCACTTCAATAGAAAAAACAAATAAAACTACACGCAGGAAAAAAAAAAAAAGGGGGGGTGGCGCTGTAGTGTGGCGATGCGCTCTCCCTGGGGAGAGCAGCCCGGATTTCACACACAGAAATCTGTTGTGATATTGGTAGGGCCTACAACTAACGGTTCAAATGTGTGTTCTCATAAAATCCTGTCATTGGACTGTATTGGTTTATGTTTAAGTTTGTGTACGTAATTTTTGTCTCGAATCATTTTGTTGGTTGAAAAAGTTTTCATGTATTTCTTTCATGTACCGTGTGTGGGGTTTTATGAAATGAACATTTCTTGTCTTGTATTGTCTTGTCTTTCATTGCTGTCTTCATGTGTGATGTTTCAGAAGCAGATCTGAACTTTCTGCTGAAGATGGCCCTGCAGAAGATCGCCTTTCTGCCGTTCGGCTATCTGATTGACCAGTGGAGGTGGTCCGTGTTCTCTGGGGACACCACGCCTCCACACTACAATGACAAGTGGTGGCGCTTACGGTCTGTGCTGTGTGTGTGTGTGTGTGTGTGTGTGTGTGTGTGTGTGTGTTTCGTTCTTTCTTTATGCTACTTCTTCTGTATGTCGTGTTTGTGTAGTCGTCAATTTTACGTCTTTCTACTTTAAGTGATGATATTTCTCCAGGTGCATTTCTAAGATCATCATAGTGTGTGTGTGTGTGTGTGTGTGTGTGTTATCTCGACTGTTTATTTCTTGTTCTTTGACACGGCATTAGTGATGATAATCTCAAGAAGGTTAGAGAAATAGAACAAGAAAGAAGAAAATGGTGTGAACTGACTGTACTCGGACGTGTAAACCAACTGCGTGTAATGATGGAGTCTCCCGTCGGTCCGACGGATGAGTAGGCAGGCAGGCTTATCTGTCGGTGTGTGTCCTCATATGGGAAACCAACTGCGTGTGATGATGGAGTCTCCCGTCGGTCCAACGGATGAGTAGGCAGGCAGGCTTATCTGTCGGTGTGTGTCCTCATATGGGAAACCAACTGCGTGTGATGATGGAGTCTCCCGTCGGTCCGACGGATGAGTAGGCAGGCAGGCTTATCTGTCGGTGAGTGTCCTGATATGGGAAACCAGCTGCGTGTGATGATGGAGTCTCCCGTCGGTCCAACGGATGAGTAGGCAGGCAAGCTTTTCTGTCGGTGAGTGTCCTGATATGGGAAACCAGCTGCGTGTGATGATGGAGTCTCCCGTCGGTCCGACGGATGAGTAGGCAGGCAGGCTTATCTGTCGGTGAGTGTCCTGATATGGGAAACCAGCTGCGTGTGATGATGGAGTCTCCCGTCGGTCCGACGGATGAGTAGGCAGGCAGGCTTATCTGTCGGTGTGTGTCCTGATATGGGAAGCCAACTGCGTGTGATGAGGCAAGCTGCTACCCCCGTAGTCACTAAACCCTTTTTCTTTTCTTATCTAACACGTGTTTGTGGAATAAATTGTAAGTTGATTTCAGTTGACATTGTTTCCTTCATTTGTCGGTTCGGTGCTGTGTAACACTGTCAAACATTGTTGTGTATTGTTTTTATGTGCATTCTTTCTTTTATTTTTCTTAAATCCATATTCATCCCCATATTCATCTTCATCTCCTCATCCTCCCTCTCCTTCTTTCTTTCTTTCTTCCATCTTTCTCTTCTTCTTCTCCTCTTCCTCATTCCATAATGTGCTTGGCGAGGAGATAATGTACAAACACCAACTCAAATTAGCTGTGGTTGTAATGAATTGAACATTTGCTTCGGTTGCAGAAATCAGATTGCCATTTCTTTACCATTTTTTATAAATTTCTTTGTTGCAGGTGCAAATTCCATATTATGGATTCATTTTGTGCATATAATCATAAGATCAGCGGCGGATAGATTTAATTATCTCTTTGTATTAACTGTTATTTACATGTACACATATTCTGACAGAGAACATGTCAGTTGGTTACATGCCTTTGTGTTGATGTGTATTACATTGTGTACAGCAGTGGGACATCTCTTGTTTCTTTTCTTTTCTCTCTTTTCTTTTCTTGTTCACGTGTTGCCTGTGTGTTCCAGGTGCAAATACCAGGGAATTTCATCCCCGGTTCCACGAAACAGCACGGACTTCGATCCGGGTGCCAAATATCACGTTCCTAACAACACTCCCTATATTCGGTAATGATACTAATAACAGTAGCAACAGTAACATGATATGGAGGATTTGTGTAGCGTAGCACCTTACATGCAGAGTAAGCTGTCCGTGTTTAGTGTGTTCGTCAGGTTTAACGTCGAGAAACATCCTGGGTAACGACGATGACGGGGAAGAGTGGGGGGTAGGGGCGGGAGCGGGGAGGAGTTGTGGGGGGGGGGGGCATCTGTCACAACACAACACTGGCATCACCGGGAGACCACCGTACCTGTGGGTAAAGGGTACCAGTGCTATACAACTTGCGCAATACTTTATTCGTTCACTCACGAACTCGCTCCTGTAATTGTATTTAGATTTTTTTTTTTTCAAATTTCACTCTCATTTCACCCTCATTTGCCCGTTTCCCCCAACCCTCCATTCATTCACATTTCCCACCCCTTCTGACCGATGATACTCAAAAGTATTTATGTAAATACTTTAGTAAAATGTCTTCAATCACCGATATGTGTGACGGGACATTAAACAAAATTCCTCCCTCCTCACTCCATGTGTGTGTGTTGTGCAGGTATTTCGTGTCGCACGTGCTGCAGTTTCAGTTTTACAAGGCGCTGTGTGAGGCCTCAGGGCACAACGGGTCGCTCCACACCTGTGACTTCCACCACTCCAAAGAGGCGGGCCAGCGACTGAGGTAGGCCCTAGGTAGCCAGCGTACGCTTTTCTTTGATACGCTCGACATCCTTTGGCTACGTTCACACAAAGCCCAGCCACCTGTTTATTGACAGCCAGTTGTCAGCCTGGCACAGCAACATAGTTCTTCTTCTTCTTCTGCGTTTTTTTTTTTTTTTTTTTTTTCTCAAGGCCTGACTAAGCGCGTTGGGTTACGCTGCTGGTCAGGCATCTGCTTGGCAGATGTGGTGTAGCGTATATGGTTTGTCCGAACGCAGTGACGCCTCCTTGAGCAACTGAAACTGAAACTTCTGCGTTCGTGGGCTGCAACTCCCACGTTCACTCGCATGTACACGAGTGGGTTTTTACGTGTATGACCGTTTTTACCCCGCCATGTAGGCAGCCATACTCCGCTTTCGGGGGTGTGCATGCTGGGTATGTTCTTGTTTCCATACCCTACCGAACGCTGACATGGATTACAGGATCTTTAACGTGCGTATTTGATCTTCTGCATGCATTTACACACGAAGGGAGTTCAGGCACTAGCAGGTCTGCACATATGTTGACCTGGGAGATCGGAAAAATCTCCACCCTTTACCAACCAGGCGCCGTCACCGTGATTCAAACCCGGGACCCTCAGATTGAAAGTCCAACGCTTTAACCACTCGGCTATTGCGCCCGTCTACAGCAACATACTACAGTCAGGTACAGCCAGTTACTGTCAGCTAGTAACAAACACCACAGCGCTCCTCAGATGGAAGAAACGAATATTATCATTGGAATTCACGCTGCCAGTACAATTGAAGAGTTCCGTCCCTTGGACCAGCCATCCCTCTGATTTGTGTACATGAGACAAATAGAAACAAGAGAGGCAAGGCCTTCAAGACTCACTTGTGATAAATTAAGTCCCCTAGCATTAATTACAGAGTAATTTCCCTTTTTTACTATCTGCACCAAAACGTTTGCAAAATAAATAAAAATTCCATGCTTAGCAAAAGAAGTTCCTGTTTGAACAAAAAAATGATAATAATGATTCCTCTTGTTGCGTCAGAATAAGAGGTCAGAGTGCCAAGTTTAGAGAATACAAAAAATATAAATATAGCAGTAAATGCAGTTTGCATATAATTAGGCTTCTTTTTTCTTTTTTTGTGCCCATCTCAGAGGTGCAATATTGTTTTAAACAAGATGACTGGAAAGAACTGAATTTTTCCTATTTTTATGCCAAATTTGGTGTCAACTGACAAAGTATTTGCAGAGAAAATGTCAGTGTTAAAGTTTACCACGGACACACAGACACACGGATACACACACACACACACACACACACACACACACACACACAACCGAACACCGGGTTAAAACATATACTCACTTTGTTTACACAAGTGAGTCAAAAAAACAAGCTGTTGCTGTCTGGTGGCCAGTGTGAACACCTACTGCCGGCATCCGTCCATGTCGGGAACTCGCATAGTGACCTGTACATAATTCACAGACAGCTGTTGTCAGCAGCTGGGCTGGGCTTAGTGTGAACGTAGCCTTATTAATGTTGATATTAAACCCTAGACCTCTTGGTCCAGAGTGGGGATGTAGCTTGGGCAAGACACGCTCACTATAATCAAATTCTAGCCCAGGTAATTGGGGCAGCAGTTACCTCCTCTGCTGTTCTGATGGTCATAGTTGGACACGACTATCATGTATATATATATATATATATATATATATATATATATGTATATGTGTATATATATATATATATATATATATATATATATATATATGTGTGTGTGTGTGTGTATTAACCATAGACTACTGCTGACGTTTATGCCCTTTAGCACATAGCTTGCACCTCACTGAGACTGAAGACTGAGATTACAGGTCAGGATGTCAGTCACTATTCTTTATTAATTTTTGACTTCTTCCTTTTGGGATTGCACAACAATTCTGCCGCCTTCTCCCCCAGCAACATGCTGAAGCTGGGCTCCTCCAGACCATGGCCAGACGCCATGGAGCAGATGACCGGAACACGACACATGGACGTGGGTCCTCTGCTGGAGTACTTCAAGCCGCTTCACGATTGGCTGAAGGAGCAGAACGCGGGCCATCCCATTGGCTGGACCGAGGAGTGTCCCCGGGACGACCTCATGCGCGCCGCTCATTGGCTGGAGGATTATAACGAGAGGCTCGGAGAGCTGCGTTCGAAGAGTGCCTACGATGCGTGGGCTTACGAGACCAACATCACTGATGAGACGTCGGCTGTGGCGGTAAGAAGTATGGGGGATGTGCCGTTGTGTGTGTGTTGGCTTATTTCTGTTCTCTCTCTCTCTCTCTCTCGGTATTCTTATATAAGGCATTCAAATTAAGAGAAATTGTTACTTCGTAAAACAGTTATAATGTATTTTTTGTTGTCTATATATTTACACGGATACAATGCACGGTTTGTTGTCTATATTAATGCTTATTTGTTTATGTATTTTCGTTGAGTTGCATTATGTTTACGTATACCCCTTCACTAGGGGCTGTGGCCTGATTGTGAATAAACCATTCCAAATTCTCTCTCTCTCTCTCTCTCTCTGTCTCTCTGTCTCTCTCTGTCTCTCTCTCTCTCTCTCTCTCTCTCTCTCTCTCTCTCTCTCTCTCTCTCTCGTGTGTGTTGGGTGGAGAGGCTGTGTGCATGTGTATGGATATGAATGTATGAATGCGTTCGTTTTATTACTTTTTACGATGTTAATGATGATGGTGGTGATCATTCTTCGTTGTAGTAGCAGTGGATGTAGCAGGGTTAACAAAATTATTATTTTTGTGTCGTTATCGTTAATGTTGTTATTGTTATTGTTATCACAAGGACAGATTGGAAGACTGGGCGATGCCTAAAATCTTTATCCTTGAGTATTAAAGTTTTTGAATCTTGAATTTTGAATCTTGAATCTCTCGGTGTGTTTTTCAATCTTTTTTTTTTGTATTCTGTCTCTTTTTTCTACGTTATAGAGTGTGCAACTATGGGTAATATAATATTATTATATTATTAATAATAATAATTATTATTATTATATATTAGAGAGAGAGAGAAGGAACTTGCGTCATAACTTTACAAACATCGTTTTAAAAATGTTGGATGATGATACGAGCTTGTATAACCTCCCCCCCCCCTCCCCACAAAGATGGCAACTGTGGACCAGGTGAACTCACTCTAATGGAGAGAGCAAATTATGTGGCCCATCTCATGTAGCAGTGAATTATTTTCCTGAACAAGTGAACCAGATATATGTATTTGAGAGAGACAAGTGTGTGTACAGGATTGCAGATGTGCACATCTTTTTGATACTACAGATGATTATGAATTCACGACAGACAAGTGTTTTCTTTTTTCTGCATTTCACCTTACTTTTGCTCTGTTTATTTCCCTCTGCCCCGCCGCTTCCTTGTTCCCCCTTCACCCACCCCCCCCCCCCCCCCTCCACCACCCAACGCCCACACAAAGGTCCAGAGCCGTGTGAAACTGGCCGCGTTTCGGAAGGAGGGTGCACGCGAGGCGGAACAGCTGCAGTGGCGTAACTTGTCTGACGTTACCATTCGTCGGCTGTTCCATCGTGTGACCAACATCGGACCGAGCGCAATGAAAGACGCTGCCAAGTTTGAACGGGTAGGTTTCTGTGGGTGTCTGCTGGTGTGCACAGTATTTTAGTTGAACATGTCACAACAGTGATGATGATAGTGTGATAATTATGGGTACTTATACACGCCTATCCTCGGTCTGAGATCAAACTCTAAGGGGTAATGTCCAATTTTAGCATCCTAAATTATTGCACCAATTGGTTTAATTTCCTTGGTTTGTGGGACGATAAACTGAAATGGCAAGAGTCTGTGACCGAATCCGCATCAAAACGTAGTAAAATTACGTACAAAATAAGAGTCGAAATCCACTGAAAATGGGTTACAACATCTACCAATGGTAATATCGTTTCATACATACACAAAAATTGCCGGTAAAATGGGTGCAATAATTCAGGATGCTAAGTGTCACGATGGTGATGATGATAAGATGACATGGGTACCTATACAGCGCCTGTTCTCGGTCAGAGACCAAGCTTCTAAGCGCTTTACAAACGCAGAGTCATTTGCTCATCAGCTGCCTACCTGGGTAGAGCAGACTCAGCTGACTTTTGGTGTTCGTCATGCGTTTCCTGTGCCGTTCAACCAGGATTCAGTCACGCACACTCCTCCACACACACTCACACAAACATGTAATATTGTACGCGAATGACTGTTTTGTTTAATTATCCCGTCATGCAGGCAGCCTTACACCGTTTAAGGGGTGTGGATGCTTGGTAAGAATGCTGACATTAATTGTAGGATTTTAAACATGCGTATTTGATCTTCTGCGTGCGTATATGGATCTGCCTGACAGATGTGGTGTAGCGTATATGGATTTGTCTGAACGCAGTGACGCCTCCTTGAGAAACTGAAACTCAACCAAGTGGTTGCGGCCTGTTTCTCCATCTGGCAAGTACACAATAAAAATGCTATTCCCCCAACCCCAACCCCCAGCCCCGCTCGCTTTGTTTTCTTCTTTGTTCATTGAAAAGTCGTATTTTGTCTGACGGATATTTACAAGTGCAGCACTCGCAAGTCTCTCTACATGCTGTATTCGGGATGGTGCTCTTGTTTCAGATGCAAACTTTACAGTCTCAGATGGAAGGGATTTACGGGACTGCCAAGGTGTGTCTGGATGGAGAAAGCGAATGCCTCGGTCTGGAACCAGGTAGTATTCTCCTTTTGATGCGTGGATTGGTGTGCTGGTGATGGTGTTGTGCTTGATCTGTAGGTGTTTGTTATATGATTTGAAAGTTGATAGTTGCCTTTCGTTGTTTTGGATGGTATACCTGTTTGTCTGTCTGTCTTTCTCAGTCTCTGTCTGTCTGTATCTCTCTTCCTCCTCTCTATCTCTCTCCCTTTGGGTTGTATTTCTTTGTCTGTATGTCCGTCTGTCTGTCTGTCTTTCTCACAAAAAGATATACAGATGAAGACTTTAATATCAATGCGCGATTCAATTTAAATGTGACATGCCTTTTCTTTTGTTTTGTTCAGTTTGACCAGTAATGATGAGTGTGTGATGCTTTGGGGAAATATTCTGATTTAATACTACTTGTATTCTCTCTCTCCCTCCCTGCCCCCCCCCCCCACCCCCCTCTCTTTCTCTCTTTCTGTCACTCACTCTTTTCACCCAGGTATTGATTTATCATGTACAGTAAGGCTCCTTTGTTTGACGAGTGAAATATGTATTCTTTCTGCATGTTGAATTGTCCCCCACCCTTTTTGTGTGGCCTTCACAATTAAATCTGTGTCAGTGTGTGTGTGTCTCTCTCTCTCTCTCTCTCTCTCTCTCTCTCTCTCTCTCTCTCTCTCTCTCTCTCTCTCTGTGTGTGTGTGTGTGTGTGTGTGTCGTGTCAGTGTGTGTGTGTGTCTCTCTCTCTCTCTCTGTCTCTCTCTCTGTGTGTCGTGTCAGTGTGTGTGTGTGTGTGTGTTTCTCTGTCTCTCTCTCTCTGTGTCGTGTCAGTGTGTGTGTGTGTGTCTCTCTCTCTCTGTCTCTCTCTCTCTCTGTGTCGTGTCAGTGTGTGTGTGTGTCTCTCTCTCTCTGTCTCTCTCTCTCTCTGTGTCGTGTCAGTGTGTGTGTGTGTGTCTCTCTCTCTCTGTCTCTCTCTCTCTGTGTCGTGTCAGTGTCTCTCTCTCTCTCTCTCTCTCTCTCTCTCTCTCTCTCTCTTTGTCTCTCCCCTGTCTGTGTATGCATGCAATGCCTTTTTACGCCCTCATTTAATGTCTGATAAATCTGATGACGGACAGG
>NC_134890.1:31680469-31707969 GCF_041734735.1 Babylonia areolata | reverse complement strand
TGCTATGCTAAGTTACGCTATTCTAACGCTATGCCGTGCTAATGCACACTACAAATTTTTCTACAGATTTTATGCTATGTTGAGTTATGCTAATCTATGCTATGATTTTTCGGCAGGTTTTCATGAAGCCATTGGCGATACCATCGTACTGTCTGCCTCCACTCCAGACCATCTTCGAAAACTTAACCTGCTGTCTGAGGGCGAAGACAATTACTGTGAGCAGATTGTGGTGTTCTTCATGGTATTGTGTTGTATTACGTTGTCTTGTCTTGTCTTGTATTGTGTTGCGTTGTGTTTTGTTGTGCTGTGCTATGCTCTGCTGTGCTGTGTTGTTATGTTGTATAAAGTGTTTTATATTGTAGTGTTTTGTTTTGCTTTCCTAAGCTTTGTTTTGTTTTGTAGGTGAGAAAGGTGGCGGAGTGGATAAGACGCTCATCTGCCAGTACAGAGTCCGTGAGGGTCTGGGTTCGAATCCCGCTTTCGCCCTTTCTCCTAAATTTGACTGGAAAATTGACATGAGAGTCTAGTCATTCAATTGAGACGATAAACCGAGGTCCCGTGTGTGCAGCACTCGTTGGCGCACCGAAAAAAAACCCACGGCAACGAGAGTGTTGTCCTCTGGCAAAATTCTGCTGTGTGTGTGTCTCCCTTTGTGCCTTCTTCTTCTGCTTCTTCTTCTTCTTCTGCTTCACACTGTCGTGCTGTCTTATGTTCAGTGGATGAGATCAACTTCCTGCTGAAGATGGCCCTGCAGAAGATCGCCTTTCTGCCGTTCGGCTATCTGATTGACCAGTGGAGGTGGTCCGTGTTCTCTGGGGACACCACGCCTCCACACTACAATGACAAGTGGTGGCGCTTACGGTCTGTGCTGTGTGTGTGTGTGTGTGTGTGTGTGTGTGTGTGTGTGTGTGTATGTGTGTGTGTGTGTGTGCTTCTTTCTTTTTTCTTTTTTTTTGTACTCCTTCTTCTGTATGTTACGTTCGTGCTCGTGTAGTCTTATGGTCTGTGCTGCTGCGTGTGTGTGTGTGTGTGTGTGTGTTTGTGTGTGTTTCGTTCTTTCTTTATGTCACAACTTGTGACGACAGTAAGGGCGTGTGGCCCGGCTTCGTTTTTTTCCACCCTCTTCTTTCACTTTCCCTCCTTCTCCCATCCTTCAGTTCGGGTAGAAGTCTCGAGTTGCGCACGAACCACGTGCATGCATATTACTCGCTCACCTGAGCGAATATGAAATATTGTTGGGCAGCAACAATATTCGAGGCTTTTGCAGCCCGACTGCCGTAGTGTACGGGTCGTTCCTGTTGTTGGTGGGGTAGCTACCCCGACATCTAGGCACCATACGAAGTGAGGGCCGGCTGTCCTCCATGGGAGCCACTTCTGTGTTTCTTCGTCTGTCTTCGTCGTCGTCGTGTCTTTGTGGTGGTCGTTAGTGTACGCCACCTGTGGCAGGTAAGAAGCCACTTGTCTACTTAGCTTGGTTGTATTTCTGTCAGGGATGTATGTAAAGACGTAGATGTTCGACAAGAAAGAGAGCTGTACGTTAGGTTTTGACACAATCTATTTCGTTAATTACTTGTGTGCTACCACTGAGTGAATATGTACTTTTTCTTGTGTCGGCTAATATTTTTGCCAATTTTATTGTTATTAAGTTTTAAAATGATACAATTTTACCTTAGTTCACTGTTGTGTAAAACTGGGCGTTGCCCCTGTATGTTTGGTGTAGAGTGCGCGAGTGCCGAATATTACTCCTATAATTCGTCTTGTCAATGGAATTATATTCCAGTTTTTCATTTTGAATGTGCTGTACATTTGGTTTTGTTAATTATATCGTTAGAATTAGTATTGCTCAGTACGGGGGGAACATTCCGTAATGTTCCAGCTCTCGCTGTGTGCTGTGTGTCCCGGGCCTTTCGTCTGGTGACCCAGATCTTCGCCCCTTCCTGCCCTGTGACTGCTGTCCTGGGTCTTCGCCCCTTCCTGCCCTGTGACTGCTGTCCTGGGTCTTCGCCCCTTCCTGCCCTGTGACTGCTGTCCTGGGTGTTCGTCCCCTCCTGCCCTGTGACTGCTGTCCTGGGTGTTCGTCCCCTCCTGCCCTGTGACTGCTGTCCTGGGTGTTCGTCCCCTCCTGCCCTGTGACTGCTGTCCTGGGTCTTCGTCCCCTCCTGCCCTGTGACTGCTGTCCTGGGTCTTCGCCCCTTCCTGCCCTGTGACTGGTGTCCTGTGTTCCGGGCCTTTTGACTTGCAGCCTGGTCCATTGCTTGGCACTGTATGCCGAGTCCTGGCACCTAGGCCGTTTGACCGGGGGCTTGTGCCTTGGGTCGGACCCGCCGAAGTTTGTCTGGGCCGTGTGTCAGTCGGGTTTTTTGTTTGTTTTTTTTTTAGAAGAAAACTTCCTGAATCCGCCAAAGACTAAAGCACGAACATCTGTGTACCAGTCCTGGTTTAGGGGTGATTTGTCTTCTCCTTGAGTGTGTGTGGAAAATTGCTATTGATTGCATTTGAGATAATCGGTAGTTTTGTATGCGACTTCTGTTCGTTTCGTGTTCTTTTTTGTTTTGTAGTTATGGTAGTTATGTAGTTTTTGTTTATTTCGCATGTATAGGCTGTGTGTGTAAGGTTGCGTGAGTGGGACAGACAGAGCGGAACAGAATAAATTTTGTGTGGAAGGGAAATATCTGTATTCTGTGTTTGTGTTGTCGGGTGAACTGGGTTGGGTGTTAGGTTTTAAAATAGTTCTCGACCTCTTCCCTAGGGGGGTCGTGACACTGCTTCTTCTGTATGTTGTGTTCGTGTTTGTGTAGTCGTCAATTTTACGTCTTTCTACTTTAAGTGATGATATTTCTCCAGGTGCATTTCTAAGATCATCATCATTGTGTGTGTGCTTACTGTCTGTGCTGTGCGGGGTGGGGAGTGGTTGTTTGATTGTGTATGTTTGTTTCTTTGTGCGTTTTTTTCTGTAGTGTGTTGGTTGGTAATTGATTTAACGTCTGTTCACTAAATTGATTTTAGACGGGAAATAAGTGTGCAGTGTGTGTGTGTTAATGTATATGGGAACGTGTACGAACTGTATACAATTACAAATGTGACAAGAAATACAACTTAAGAATGGAAGACATTTGGGAATTGAAAACAAATTATTAACCATAAAATCAACTAGTAAAAACAGCTAAGAGTCAAATGCCAGAATACTTACAGGTAATTAGCCATTAAGCCTTTAGATAAGCTAACAAAAAATCGTAAATTAACTGTAGTGTATTGTGTGTGTGCGTGTTGTGTGTGTGTGTGTGTGTGTGTGTGTGTGTGTGTGTGTGTTCTTATTCATATGTCTCCCATGGCATTTGTTAACCATGTGCCTCGTTTGGTATTCATTATCTGTATGGGTGGTGTGACAATCATCAATATGGCTCGTATATCATTCGTTGTCCACATGTCTTGTGTATCTTGATTTGCCCACAAGCCTCGTGTGGCATTCGTTATTCATATGCCTCATGTATAAAATATTCAGTATTCTGGTACCTGGAATATATTATTCATTTTCAATATTCCTCGTAAATAATTCATAATTATTTCATGAACGATATGCCGATTGTGTACGATTTATTTTACCATGCTCCTCGCGTATTATTCATAATCCTTTTTATTCTTTATTTTAGTGTTCAAAACGTCGGTGTTTACATCGTATAGCGTAACTGATCATGTTTTACCTGCAAAGGCGTTTTGTGGATTATTATTATTATTATTATCATCATTATTATCATTGTCATTATTATCCTTGTGCCACGTGTGTCATTCATGATCTTGATTCTTGTGCCTAATATAATTATTATTCATAACACATTTACATAATCCATACACCTTGCATATCATAATCCACAGGCCTCAAAGCCTGACCTGACGTTTTGAGTTTATGTGAAGGTCATGTGTCTGCTTCCCTCTCAACCCCCGCCCCCCACCCCTCTTTTTTTTTTCTTTTTTTTTCGGCAGATGATGTGTAGCATAAATGCATGAGTTCGCTCGCTTGAAACTGACTGGTGCTGTGCGGCTTCAGGTGTCGGTACCAGGGGGTGTCCCCACCTGCCCCGAGATCCGCGGATGACTTTGACCCGGGTGCCAAGTTCCACATTCCAGCCAATGTCCCCTACATGAAGTCAGTCCCACATCGAAAGCCAATCCAAAACGAGACTAGACCCAGACATGGGTTACGCACAGACTAACGTACAGACTGACGAACAGACAGGTTGACACGAACAGCACAAGACAGAGCAAACAAAATCACCCGTTCACTGACAGGTCAGGTGAGGTAAGGTGTTATTTGCTTTTAAGTGGTTTTTTTTATATCTAGTCCAAAGCGTGGCATCTCTCTCTCTCTCTCTCTCTCTCTCTCTCTCTCTCTCTCTCTCTCTCTCTCTCTCTCTCTCTCTCTCTCTCTCTTTCTGTCCAACATGAAACAGTATATGATTATATTATATGCAGGACACGTATTGGTATCATCAGTTTCTCTGACATAAGCAGTATATGATCATGTCATGTGCAGGACACGTAGAAGTATCACCGGTGTCTCCGATACAAGCAGTATATGAATATGTTGTTTATCTCTTTCCACACGAACGGCGAAAGAGACGACGTTAACAGCGTTTCACCCCAATTACCATCATCAAAATAGTGCAAGCGGAAGGCTCTTATACTGAAGAGGTGAATGTTGACAAAGAATACCACAATTCGACGGAAGCTAAAGGTTGGGTCATTCAGACACCCACTGGACATCCGAGGGGTCTGTGTAGAAGAGAAGAGAGGACTGGCCGTACTGAGTTATAGCACAGATTGACATAAGCTCCATTGTAATGGGAAGTCATTTGCATCTTAGCCCTTTGTGAAGGATTTTGACTCTCAAAAACTAAGAGGCAAGATTGCACTGGCTCTTAGTGCTACGGGCTTGGGGGCTAGTTGTCCTTTGGGAACCATCCCAACGTCGACTGTTCTAAAACCCTATTGGCCGAGAAAGTGGGGATGTAACTTGGGCAAGATACTCGCTACTATAATCAAATTCTAGTCCAGATAGTTCGGACAGCAGTCGCCTCCCATGCTGTTCTGATGGTGTTAGTCGGAAACGACTGACTATCATACATACATGATTTGTGTTGTATGCAGGACAGGTATTGGTATCATCAGTCTCAAATCATACTTTCTTACACGCAGTCTCAGCGGCGCTAATCAACGCACTATTTTGGTCTCTTGCTCGTTCATTATCGCCTTGTGACAAGTTGAATTTTCTGATGCTGATTCTTAAACAGTTAACTCATTCTACACCACAGCTACATGCCCGCTATAACTCTCCTGAACCAGCACTACATGAGACCACTGCAGAAAAAAAAACCCAGTGTAGTGCACTAAAACGGCGAAAACCGATGGAAAATTGTTGATTTAATCGGTCAAACGAAGATTCGTTTTCATGCTTCCAGAATTCGTAATCGGTTCAGTTTAGAATGCCAACTGTACGAAGCAAGAACGAACGAAATTGAAATAGTGGTCCACAGGGGAGGTAATCATGGTACGAGTTATCTCGTACCTGGAGTGGCTGTGAGACATGTTAAACTTTCATACTCGATTTCAGTTTTGTCGTATATCATGTATGTCGATTTTTTGTTATCAAGACTTTGATTCCGCTGGATGGACAGACTTGTTACGTTTTCATTACGGATGTGACATGTCAAATTTTACGACTTGCTTGACTCACTGCAAAGACATGTCATATTCCGACTTGATTTCCAAAAAATGATGATGGGACTTTTGAATTTTACAAACTGATGACTATCACCATAGCAGCAATAAAACAACATCAGTCATGATGATAACAGCACCAACAACTGTATGAAACTTCAGTGTGATTTGATAATAATAGTGATATTGATGATGGTAAGATGAAGAAAAATAGTCTGTGTGTGCTTGTGTGTTTGTCAGTGTCTGTCTGTGTGTGTGTGTGTGTGTGTGCGTGCGTGCGTGCATTGTGTGTGCGTGTGTTTGTGTGTGTGAGTATGTTCTTATGTGCTATAATTGTGTCTGACTGACATGCAATAGTATGTCCATTCGAGAGGTTTTAAAGCGCTACACAAATGTATTACTACTGTCATTATTATTCTTTTTTTCAGCGCTATATAAATGTTTTATAATTCTTTTTCTTCTTCTTTTTCCTCTTCTTCTTCTTCTTCTTGGTGGTGGTAGGTGTGGTGTTGGTGGTGGTGTTGTTGCTGCCACTGCTGTCGTTGTTGCTGTCATGGATGGGTTGTGTATGTGACAATGTTTTCCCTGTTACCCGGGACTGGGTGCTGTGTGACAGGTACTTCGCAGCGTACGTGCTGCGGTTCCAGTTCCACCAGGGACTGTGTAAAGCTGCGGGCCACACGGGGCCCTTGCACAGGTGTGACATCTTCCAGTCTGAAGCTGCCGGGAAGCTGCTCAGGTAAGCAACCCCTGTGTGTCGTGTGAATGTATTTGTTACATCATTCATAGATAGATTCGTCTGTCCGAGTGTGTATGTGTGCGTGCCTGAAATCTGATTCAATGGCGCAGGAAACGAATGATGAGCACCCAGTGACAGCCGTCAGTCGGCTCTACCCAGGTAGGCAGCCTGTTGTGCAAAATGACCCCCGATTTTGTAAAGCGCTTAGAGCTTGGTGTCTGACCGAGGATAGTCGCTTTATAAGTATCCGTATCAAATGAAAAATAGAAACCATTTGCAAATTCTTTTTTACTGTTTATGTGAAGTCATTTACATCTCAGCCCTTTGTGAAGGACTTTGGTTACATGAGTTATATGTAACAAGAAGTTCCAGTTTTCCCAATTTATTTCTGAATTAGTTAGAATTTTTCAAATATATCAACCATTTCAAGGTTTTTTGTTGTTTTTCTGTGTATGTCTGAATTCGTTATATTATTCATATATAACGACTTGTTCAAGTTTGTTTTCCCGTAAATGTGTGAATTATTTAAATCATTCATATGTAATAAATATACCTAACCAGTTCAGGTGGGGGTTTTTTTCTTTGTTTGTTTGTTGTTGTTTTTTGCCTGTGGATGTCTGTATTAGTTACGGAAGAGTGTACTCGAGCTGGGCTTTGAAGGCAAACGGAACTGCATTGAACTGAATTGAATTGATCTGTCGCTTTGTGTCCGCTTGTATCGATCTATATGTCCGTAAGCATGAGTGAATCACTCTTGCATTCATAAGGCCGACATCAAAGCCTGAGTGGGCTGGTCACCAGTCTGAAAAGAACCGGCACACCCTTTTTAATTCTGTTGTCACAGTCGGAACCTCCAAAGACTGGCGATTAAGCCTACTGTGGAGTGTCTCATATATGCAGTAAAAGTCAATCCTTGGCTTCAGCAACGTATTTATCCAGATCCAGAGTTTCCGATCCCACGGATTTAAAGTGTCTTTCCACAAAGATGTATTCGAAATATGTGGAACTTGATCAAACGACATGTTTAGTTGTTTTTGTTTTTTTGTTGTTGTTGTTGTTGTTTTAAGGGCTTTCCCGTTTCTCATTTCAGGACTGGTTATGTTCAACAACAAAAATTGGGACCACTATCTACTTCCCCCCACCAAAAAAAAGAAAAAGAAAAGAATTAATAAATAGATAAATAAATATTTTTAAAAATGAATAAATAAATGGATTCTCCCATTTCTATTCTTGTGTCCCCCCCCCCCACCCACCCCCCAACAAAAATCGGGTTTTCCCAATCCTCCTCCACCTCCTTCCCAATCGTTTATTCACACGAGTCTCCCGCGGGCTGGCTCTGTTCAGGTCGGTGCTGAGCAAAGGAGCCTCCCAGCCATGGCCGGACGTTCTGGAGGAGATGACGGGGTACCGGAAGCTGGACGCCGGGCCCATTCTGGACTACTTCCGCCCCCTGTGGCACTGGCTGCAGCGCCAGAACCAGCACGAACGACTCGGATGGGCGTGGGCCTGCCCGGGTGAAGGGGAAGTCCCCAAAGCTTCACGCAGGCAGTACGCGGTACAGAAATCCGGGGAGACCACTGCGAGCAACAGCGTCCAATCAGTGGCCGAGACGCCCCGGGCAGATAAAAAATCCAACTCTTCTTCTGCAAGACGGATTTCCGCTCAAAGCGACTTTGCGCTGGTGTTTCTTCTTCTTGTGTGTCTGGCTCTTTGTGGATTGGTTCAGTTGTAGTTTGTAAGGTAGTGTTTTTTGTTTTTGTGGGTTGTTTTGTTTATTTTTTACCTCGATTTTAGTTGATACATTACGTTGTGTATTCCTCGATAAACATGCCTATCGTTCGAGCGTAGTCTTTTGGCTGTGCCGATTTATATAAAACGATTGGTTTAGTAACAATATGTAAGACATTTGCGGTGCTGCTTTCGTTTCTTTGTTATTATCAGTATTAATATATGTTTTCCAGATTCAAATTCTTTATCAGCCAACGACTTAAACAATTAATAGTAGTAGTAGTTGTTGTAGTAGTAGTAGTACTGCTTTCAGTATTAAAAACTGTCCCAATATCTGAAGCCTTTCCTACGTGGAAATGTTCTTGACAGCAATAACTATTCAGACGAGTTTGTGCTGGAGCCTTAAACTGTTATGTAGCTTTTCTTTCCACACCTCAGGGCAAATATCTACAGAAAAATGCTTGCTTCTCCTACCGAGGACCCAAGACGGTTGACTGATAACGCCAGAGATGAGTAGGGTGATGACTTAGAAGCCTCGGAAAAAGTAATAAGCACAGGAAGGTGACTGTTGAATCTAGGAAGGGCTGAAAAAACAACTTTTTAATGATGATGATGATAATTAGAATATGAATAGCAATATAAATCATAATCAATAGTGTTGCTAATATTACGATTGCTAGTCTCCTGTGCCCAAGGAGTGTGATAGAAACGTTGAGTTGGCCACTAGCTCTTCATTGAACAGTAGTACTTACTAAAATTTTCTGTGTATTTATTGAAGTTGTTGTTCTTATTACCAAATACTTTGCTGGTTTTCTGTTGAATCTGGAAGTGACATATCGTGGAATGGCAGGTGCCTTAAGCTTTGCCAGAGTTTGTATGTGTGTGTTTGTCTTTTTACAATCGCTTTCCTGTTTTGAACTGTTGGCTGTGCGTGTGTGTTCTAGTATTCAACGATTTGTTAACGATATCATGGTTTTTAATATTTTTTGGTGTCGAAGGTACTTCTTCTGTATTGCACTGGACTTGGGGTTGCTTTTTACTGTGAGGAAAGTTTGTCCAACACGGAACACTTGTGCTTCTTTTTCTTCTCTTCTTTTCCCATCTTCTTCTTCCACTAATTCCCTCGTCTCCTTATTTTTATTTTTTTTAACCCTTCTCCTTGTGTGAACAAGCTGCACACCTTTCTTTTCAACCCTTCTCCTTGTGTAAACAAGCAGCACG
Source organism: Babylonia areolata (assembly GCF_041734735.1). Classification (NCBI taxonomy): domain Eukaryota; kingdom Metazoa; phylum Mollusca; class Gastropoda; order Neogastropoda; family Buccinidae; genus Babylonia; species Babylonia areolata. The sequence continues at coordinate 31,698,566 of NC_134890.1, read as the reverse complement.
TCATTGTCAACAACTGACAGTGATCAGTGACAGTGATGAATGTATCTGTAGAGTTCTTGTATTGCCAAGTTGTTTCGGTAGAAATTGGTTCGTTGATTTGTAAAGTTCGGAATGGGCTTTATCTGCACTCATTCATTTGAATTCCCGTATTTTCTTCTTCCACTTCCTCCGTCGCCACTCTCTTGCCTCTAGCTTGCTAGTGAGTTAGGTCCGTGAAGCTGATTTGGACTGGTGACCGTTGAGCAGTTTCTATCGTCATATAATGATAATGATAAATATAATATGGAGTGATGGCCTAGAGGTAACGCGTCCGCCTAGGAAGCGAGGGAATCTGAGCGCGCTGGTTCGAATCACGGCTTAGCTGCCGATATTTTCTCCCCCTCCACTAGACCTTGAGTAGTGGTCTGGACGCTAGTCATTCGGATGAGACGATAAACCGAGGTCCTGTGTGCAGCATGCACTTAGCGCTCGTAAAAGAACCCAGGGCAACAAAAGGGTTGTTCCTGGCAAAATTCTGTAGAAAAATCCACTTCGATAGGAAAAACAAACAAAACTGCACGCAGGAAAAAATACACACAAAAAATGGGTGGCGCTGTAGTGTAGTGACGCGCTCTCCCTGGGGAGAGCAGCGCGAATTTCACACAGAGAAATCTGTTGTGATAAAAAGAAATACAAATAGAAATAATAAAAGGACATTAAAATCTTGGTACGCCCAATCTAATGATACAAAAGCCCTGGGCTTTTACAATAAAAAAAAAAAAAAATGCAGTGATGCGTGCATACTAAAAAAAACAAAAAAACACACACACAATTACACCCGCACGCACATGGATCATCCCGTTCCAACTCCATCCCACAAACCCACACCCGCTCCACACAAGATGTAGACACACGCGCGCGCACTTACGCACATCCCGATCCAGTGAACGCTTGCAAGACAAACCGGCGTGTTGAATTAAGCGTCTGAGGCCTCTTTTCTGCTGCAAAGTGAAGACCGTAACAGTCATCAAGATTCTACGATGTCCAGGTGTCAGGAAAGGAGAGACTACCTCTCCTTGCTCGGACTGTCTAGCCTTCAGAGAACGATGTTCATCCCCAACATCAACAGGTGCAAATACATTGTTGCAGGAGACATACGGATGCCGCTTATTTAGCGTAATTGTACTGTAGAAAAAGCTTCTTTTTTTTCAGTATACGTTGATGTCACAAGTTTACTTAAATGAGTTCAATGGTGATGCTGGGTTACCCAATGGAGTCTTTTTGTTTTCTGACGATGATGTTTGGTTGGCACAGGTCCCATGGTTTGTGTGTATGTGTGTGTGTGTTCAATACATGTTGGTTAATTTGCTAGTCGGTTTGGCGTTGGGTTTCTGGATCAGGTGGTAGAGTTCAAGGCCCCGTCACTACTTGGTGTTGCGTCCTAGAGGAAAGGTGCTTCACTCCGATTTTCCTCACCCCGTCCACATGTGAACTGGTATCTGACCGGTCGGGAAAGGTCAATGGGTATACCCTAATCCCGTTGGTGTGACTGTCTGTGGAATCGTAAGTAGGCTACCAGCGGAAACAAGACTGGGCGCTCAAATTTGCGAAATTTAAAACACGAACTGGGTTTAAGGGAGCTACCAAACGAACTGGACACCTCAACTCAGCTCTAACTATTCTGGGCACCTCAACTCAGCTCTAACTATTCTGGACACCTCAACTCAGCTCTAACTATTCTGGCCACCTCAACTCAGCTCTAACTATTCTGGGCACCTCAACTCAGCTCTAACTATTCTGGCCACCTCAACTCAGCTCTAACTATTCTGGGCACCTCAACTCAGCTCTAACTATTCTGGACACCTCAACTCAGCTCTAACTATTCTATTCTGTCATGTCTCGGTACTTTCATATTATAAGGTAACGTCATAGAAAAATGACGTAGTTTCGAAGGCGGCAATGCAAAATGATGTCATTGTTCGCACACCTCTCATCCCACCCAGGTTTCAGCTCTCTCCATCTCCCTTCTCAAGTCCCTTTCAGGTTCTGTGACGTTTTTTGTTGACTCACTTGTATAAACAAAGTGAGTCTATGTTTTAACCCGGTGTTCGGTTGTCTGTGTGTCCGTGGTAAACTTAAACATTGACATTTTCTCTGCAAATACTTTGTCAGTTGACACCAAATTAGGCATAAAAATAGGAAAAATTCAGTTCTTTCCAGTCATCTTGTTCAAAACAATATTGCACCTCTGGGATGGGCACAAAAAAAATAAATAATGAAGCCTAATTATATGCAAACTGCATTTACTGTTATATTTATATTTTTTGTATTATCTAAACTTGGCACTTTGATCTGATATTCTGACCCAACAATAAGAGCAGTCATTATTTTTTTGTTGTTGTTCAAACAGGAACTTCTTTTGCTAAACATGGAAGTTTTATTTATTTTGCAAACGTTTTGGTGCAGATAGTAAATAAGGGAAATTACTCTGTAATTACTGCTAGGGGACTTAATTTGCTTTAAACTGATCTTTCTCATCTTAAACATTACATTTTGAAATTATACTCAATACATAAAGAAACTTGTGTGTTTTACTCTCAGACACAAGTGAGTCTTGAAGGCCTTGCCTCTCTTGTTTTTTGTTGATTTTGTCGTCAGTGGTGCATGTTTATGTTTTGTCTGATAATGAAGGCAGTCGGCTGTACAATTCTGACAAATTTTCATTAGAACTGAAAAGGAAAGTTAACCTTCAGGTGAATATAGGTTAATGGTGGTGTTGTTTTTTGTGTGTATGTTTTCTTTTGTTTTTTGTTGTTTTATTCTCTTTTTTTGTTGTTGTTATTTTTTGACATGCTGTGATGTCCAGATAGAACGGACTACGAAACTTGAAGTTGAATAAATTATATATTTCGTACTTTATATGTTTTATTTTCTTGCTTTCTGTTTGATTATATTCCCCTTGTTTTGCATAAGTCAGATACGTCATGGAGAATATCCAACCTATTCCACCGACTGCTTGTTTCACAGATGGATGTGTTTGTTCTGGTACAGAAATGTTTGAATTGTGTCCCGTTCACAAGAAGACTAGGGTGTGTGTGTGGAGGGGGAGGGGGTATTTGTTGGATTGATTAGTTGGGTTCTTTGTTTTTTTAGATTACAAGGCAGAAGTCATTGCAAAGATGTAAACAGGAGCAGTGACATTAGATAGATAGGTCTATGAACAAGTACACAAAAAACATGAAATAATAAAGGACAAGGAAAAGAATCTTTATTTTTCACTTTACTGTCTACACTACTGAAAACGTGCCCAGAATTGATGTGTAAAACTTTAAAGGGAAAACATACACCAACACATGCAATATGAACATAAAGTAATGTTACTCTGTGTGTGTGTGTGTGTGTGTGTGTGTGCAATGAGTGTGTATGCAGTGTGCGTTTGCAGTGTGTATATGTGTGTGGGAGTGTGTGTGTGTGTGTGTATATATATATATATATATATATATTTATATACAGAGAGAGAGAAGAAGGAAAACAAACACATCATGTATTTCAAATTTTCGGAATGTTCTTTTTCCTTCCTCAAGGCATTTATTCGTTTACATGTTACCAGGGTTGCGTGAAACCAGTCTGATGCAGCTATTATGATGCAGTTACACAGTATTTGTGTATGTGTATATATATATATATATATATATATATTTACTTATATAATAGAATGGGAATGTGTGTGTATGCGTGCGTGCGTGCATGCATATGTGTGTGCGTGTGTGTGATGGAGAGAAATAACTACATAAATAAATGCATAACTACATAAGCATAGAAAGAATACGGCACACTGGGTCAAAGGCTGATAGATTAAAACTGATTACTCTTACTCAGAGTTTTATTACGCCTCGAAACTCACTGTAACTTCGATTGGTGCTGAGGAGCACGTGAGCTTCACTGGTGGCCAATCAGGGGCCGAATTAAGACAAAATTCATTTTGTCTTCAAGCAAGTTACCTTTGACATGGTAGGGACCCGTGAGCACAGTTTAATGTGAAGGTTAAATTATGTTTGTATACAAGATACGTGCAGTGCGTTCAGGCACCAAATCCAGTGTCTAAATACCCAGTGATTCCCTTCTGCACATGCCCTCAGTTTTACTTCTCACCGCCACAGCTTAGAGCATTGTCAACAGAGTTCACAAAACACGTGCTATCCGCAAAACATGCTTGTTTTCCTTCAACAAAAACAATGCTGCAAAAGAATGTGCCATATTTACCTCTGCTTCGTGGGCAGTTAGCCATGGCAGGTCGTAAGGGTAAATTGCCTTCGGCTTTGAAGACCCGCGAGTAGGCTCTTGTGTTCCTGATACCGGATATTGGTTACCCTCGGGCAGTTTGCCTTGCCTCAGGCAGATTACCCGCAGGTACACATTTACCCACAGGCACGATGGTCTCTTGAATACGGCCCCTGTTCGGCACTTCTGACGAAGTCAGCGGATAAAACCAGTGTAACTTTAAGTAGCCGTTTGTTGCATTCATGTATCAGAGAAATGGTACACATGCAAAACGCTTGGCCTTTGTCAGAGATTGACATCATCTTACAGTTGATTCAACAGCAAAGTGAGAGCTGTATGATCAATGGTTTCTCCACTGGAATGGAAATTCATTATGACTACAACTAGGAGGCAAGATTGCACTGGCTGTTAGTGCTGCAGCCTTGGAGGCGAGCTGTCCTTTGGGAACCATCCCATCGCCGACTGTCCTAAAGCCCTCTTGGCTGAGAGAGTTGGGCTGTAACTTGGGCAAGACACTTTCTACTGTCATTGAATTCTAGCCCAGATAGTCGGGACAGCAGTCCTCTGCTATTCTGACGGTCATAATGGGATACGACAACTGCAAACACAAACTATAAAATAGTGACAAAATTGGGAGAGGACAGGCAGAGAAAGAAAGAATCAGAGTACAGATCTAGTCATGAAGATCAAAGTCCTATATGAAGGGGTGTTAACAAAAAAATATGTTTTGAAATGGGAAGAAAATAAGCATGTAGCATCTAAACATGAGACCATGAATGTCAAATTGGACAACACATATGCGGTGATTATCTACATAACACAATATGACGGTAATACTACGTCATTAGTCGTGAGCTGATAATTTTGTTTTCTTGTGAATGCTTGAAAAAAAATATACCAGAATTGTTCATCACGTGCAAGAAATCAAAGGTAAAGTCATTAGGGGTTGTTAGGAATTCTAAGATCATCAAAGGCAGGACAACAGAGTGTGATGTGAACTTGCTTCAGTGGCATTTCTACATAATAAATTGTTCATTGCCTTTATATTGCACTTTTTAAATACGTACTGCTATGAATGAGATTCCAAATCGAAATTTTGTCAACGTACACCTTAAATATATGTTTGAATCCAACATAAGACAAAATCAGTTGACCATGAAATTGAAAGGACTTAAAAGGCTGCAGATAGGTCTTGAACAGAAATCAGTTGACCATAAATAGGACTTAGCAGGCAGGAGTTTAGGAAGTCTTGAACATAAATCAATTGATCATAAATAGGATTTCACAGGGTGGTGATCAAGAGGTCGAACAGAAATCAGTTGACCATAAACAGGACTTTACAGACTGGAGTTTAGGAGGTCTTTATCAGAAATCAGTTGACCATAAACAGGACTTTACAGACTGGAGTTTAGGAGGTCTTTATCAGAAATCAGTTGACCATAAACAGGACTTTACAGACTGGAGTTTTGGAGGTCTTTATCAGAAATCAGTTGACCATAAACAGGACTTTAAGACTGGAGTTTTGGAGGTCATGATCAGAAATCAGTTGACCATAAACAGGACTTTACAGATTGGAGTTTAGGAGGTCTTTATCAGAAATCAGTTGACCATAAACAGGACTTTAAAGGCTGGAGTTTAGGAGGTCTTTATCAGAAATCAGTTGACCATAAACAGGACTTTACAGGCTGGAGTTTTGGAGGTCTTTATCAGAAATCAGTTGACCATAAACAGGACTTTAAAGGCTGGAGTTTTGGAGGTCTTTATCAGAAATCAGTTGACCATAAATAGGACTTTACAGGCTGGAGTTTTGGAGGTCTTTATCAGAAATCAGTTGACCATAAACAGGACTTTACAGGCTGGAGTTTTGGAGGTCTTTATCAGAAATCAGTTGACCATAAATAGGACTTTACAGTCTGGAGTTTTGGAGATCTTGATCAGAAATCAGTTGACCATAAATAGGACTTTACAGTCTGGAGTTTTGGAGGTCTTGATTAGAAATCAGTTGACCATAAAAAATTAGACTTCACAGGTTGGAGTTTAGGAGGTTTTGAACAGAAATCAGTTGACCATAAACGGGACTTTAAAGGCTGGAGTTCTAAGGGTTGTGAATGGGAACGAGATCGACCGCGGATTTGAGCTGGCAGCTGTCGTGGAGATTGATCCTGGTGGCACAGTCCCTCAGGGTGTGACAGAAGAGGATGCAGGCAGGGAAATGGGCGCTGGTGTCAGGGCTGGCACCCAGGAGCCACATGCCTGGGGAGGTCATGGGTACCCGGCGCAACACGTGGTGGGGTAGCTGAGCTGGAAGGGCGGGTACAACAGCGTCACTTAAATCGTCATCATCATCATCGTCATCAACATGATCATCATCATCACCATCATCATCATGAATATAATTATAATAATCACATTGACAGCCACGGCAAAATGTTGCAGGAAAAATCCTCTTGGGTTAGGAAAAACAAAAACGCTAACAGGCAAGTGTTTTGGGGATTTTTGTTTTTGTTTTCTTGTTTCTTTTATGGGTGGCGCTCTCAGTGTAGCGACGCGCTCTCCCTAGGGACAACAGCCCGATTTTCACACAGAGAAATCTGTTGTGACGAGAGCAGTACAATACAACAACAGCAGAAATTACAACAATAATGATGACAACAACAATAATAATGCTAATATATTTTGATTTAGATAGTACTTTCACACCACTCAAGGCGCTTTTTGCAGTATTTGTTGGATGTTGGCGTTTTGTTGGGAGATGGGGGAGAGGCCATGGTGGAGGGGGGTGGCAGTGGATGCATGTGTGTATTTGTTCATGAGATTGTGTTTGTGTATGCATGTGTGTATGCGTGTGTGTGTGTGTGTGTTGTGCATCTCAGCTTACCGATATTCTTGTAAGAAATTCTCTGGAAAGCTGTCATGTTTGTTTTCTTCCCAGACAACTCTGAAAAAAAAGTAAGCATTTTTATAGTGTCAGTCTGAGTAAACGTCGTGTTGTGGGTGTATTCTGTTAAGTAATCAGTAACCGTTTCAATAAAAATCGTCGTCTTCTTCTTCTTCTACTTCCTCTTCTTCTTCTCTTTGAAGAGTCACTGGGACACCAGGCAGAAGAAAAAGGCGACTGACAGACAAGAGGGAATTCTGGCAGTTCTAAATTGCCTTTCTTGGGTAAAGTAATAATGAGAGACTTTGTCCACGTTGTTAACAATTCTCCAGTTTGCCACATTACATTTTGTTGAAGATTCCGGCAAGGACATCTATCACTCCCTCTCCTTGTTGAAACAGAGAAGCACACAGTCTGTTTATACCTATTTCGGCTCCGTTCCAAGAGTATTGTACAGAATATACCCAGAGACAACACACACACACACACACACACACACACACACACACACACACACACACACCAATGAAAAGCACTGCGCCAAAAGCATATGCGCAATGGACAAATCCAGTGCTGGTGAAAAACATGTGGTTTTGTTCTTGTTGATGAATAGCCAGCTGGTTGCACGTGACCGCTGCGCTGTTGGAACATGGTAGTCGCAGGGACAGAGTGCCAATTAAAGTTAATGTCTACAGAATGTCAATTAATGTCAGTGTGTGTGCGTGCGCGCGCGCGTGTGTGTGAATTAATGTCAATGTCAAACGGCCAGTGTGTGTGTGGATGTGTGTGATAGAGAGAGAGAGCGTGCGTAAGCACAGTGGCAGCGAGAGTGTGACCATGTGTGTGTGTGTGTGTGTGACAGAGAGGGAGAGAGAGATCGTATGTGCACAGTCGCAGCGAGAGTGCGATCGTGTGTGTGTGTGTTTGCGTGTTGCTTTTCTGATTGGAATCTGGAAAGTATTACCTGGTAAAGATGACAAAGCAAAAATCACGTGCATCGCGTGCACCTTACACAAGACCGACAAGAAAACTTCCGTGACAATAACACAAAGAAAGACAGGATGAAAGAGAAAGGAAAGGGAAAGATATGGTACGTCCCAGAATGATTAAGTGGGGTTTGGTTTTTTTAAATTTTTTTTTAAGGTTCTGATTACCTGATAGGCCACTGTTCGATCTCACAACATTCTTACAAAATTCTTTCACGCTCATCAATTATTAACTAAGGACCTCCCGTGTACACCATGCAAGTGAATGACGAAGCTTAACACCATGGTCATTTGACAGGGTTTATTTTATTCCATTGAAAAACAACAACTAAATGAACATAATATGAAAATAAAATTGGAAATCACATCAATCAGTCAACTGAACAAACAGTTCAAGAGATTACACCAAAGATTCTTACGTGCCGTTTTCCCCAAAATCAGTAAAAGATTTGAGAGGCACTCTTTGTTTCTATTTTAAGCATTTTAGCATCTTTGTCTTGTATTTTAGCAGCTACGTTTCTTCGACTGGAAACATTTTTTTTTTTTTTTAATACAGTACATGATGAATTAAAATCTACTTTTTTTCTTTTTTCTTTTTTTAAAAGCAGATGTGGTGTAGTGTTTCTGAATTTTCCGTTGCCACTCAAGAATTAGGCAGGCACATAAAAAATTTTTTCTTGGATTCTAGTTCCTTTTGCATGCATGTCTTTTTCGACTGCAGTTCATTTACAGAAAACTGCACAGCCACGTGATTATTGACTGTATGCATGGTTTGCCCAAGGTTGTTGGTATCTAAAGCACTGTGTGTCTTTTGATGTTGAAAGACTGCGCGTGCGCGCGCGCGCGTGTGTGTGTGTGTGTGTATGCCGTGGAAGCTGCGATACGTAGCTTAGGAATGTGGTGGGGAGGGAGGGAGGTGGGGTACAGGGTAATTTGGGAGATGGTGTGTGTGTGTGTGTGTGTGTGTGTGTGTGTGTGTGTGTGTGTGTGTTGGGGCTCGTGTACGTGTTTGTGTATTTGTTTGTGCTTTCATATCTGTGAAACTGCATATTTGTTGCATATCTGTTATGCATGTGTGTGTGTATGTGTGTCTGTTTGTTTTAAATTTATTTGCCTATTTGTTTATTTATTATCATTATTGTCTTCTTCTTCTTCTTCTTCTCCTTCTTCTTCTTAGTATTATTATTATTATTATCTTTATCTTTATTCGTTGTTTTGGGGTGGTGTTTTTTTTTGTTTTTGTTGTTTTTGTTTTTTTCAAATTCAGATATTCATTTACTTCTTTTTTTCCTGCTTCTTTTTCGTCTTTTTCTCACTCAAGGCCTGACTAAGCGCGTTGGGTTACACTGATGGTCAGGCATCTGCTTGGCAGATGTGGTGTAGCGTATATGGATTTGTCCGAACGCAGTGACGCCTTCTTGGGCTACTGATACTAATACAGATACTTAGTTAATGATAAAGTATTGTGTAATCTGTATTCTGTGTATTCTGTACGTATGCCGTAACCAGAATGACTCACTGCCCATCTTGACAAGGAGGATGAGGAGGAATTTTGTTAAATGTCCCGTCACATATATCGGTGGTTGAAGTCATTTTGTTAGAGTGTTAATGTATACATTTGTGTATTATCGTTTGGCAAAGGAGGGGGATGAACGGTGAGTCGCGGGGTAGGGATGGGGGAGGGGGACTTCGGGAGGGTGGGGGGATGGGGTGACCTGGTAAAGTTTGAATCAAATATCTAAACACAATTACAGATAAATTACTTGATGGACTTCGTAAAAGAGAAGTCGTTAATCTAACAAGTGAAACGACTGATAATGACTGCAAAACGTCCACCTTGACAAACGGTGTGACACCTGTTCTAGATCGCGTGGTTAAAGTACTCTGTACGTATGCCGTAACGACGGGCGCAATAGCCGAGTGGTTAAAGCGTTGGACTGTCAATCTGAGGGTCCTGGGTTCGAATCACGGTGACGGCGCCTGGTGGGTAAAGGGTGGAGATTTTTACGATCTCCCAGGTCAACATATGTGCAGACCTGCTAGTGCCTGAACCCCCTTCGTGTGTATATGCAAGCAGAAGATCAAATACGCACGTTAAAGATCCTGTAATCCATGTCAGCGTTCGGTGGGTTATGGAAACAAGAACATACCCAGCATGCACACCCCCGAAAACGGAGTATGGCTGCCTACATGGCGGGGTAAAAACGGTCATACACGTAAAAGCCCACTCGTGTGCATACGAGTGAACGCAGAAGAAGAAGAAGTATGCCGTAACCAGAATGACTGCCCACCTTGACAAACGGTGTGACACCTGTTCTGGGAACATCGCGTGGTTAAAATATCCTGTAACCAGAATGACTCTGCCCACCTTGACAAACGGTGTGACACCTCTCCCAGGAGCATCGCGTGGTCCTGAACTTGTTTGTAGCGATGCGGACACAGGCGTCTTCCGGCAGTTCGTTGGGTTCGTTGCCTTCCCAACTGAGGAACGTGACTGTACCGGTATCGAGCCATTTGTAATTCTTGGGGTTCCCATACTCGCTTCCATCATGTTCTAGTCCCAGCCATGTCTCTGTGTGGTTTAGTGAACTGGTGGAAAAGAAAAAAAAGAGAGAGTGGATGAGTGAAAGAGAGGGAGAGAAGAAGGAAAGAGAGAGAGAACTCATAACTCAAAACGTTTTTATTCAAGGATTAAGATTTTAGGCAGGGCGTAAATCTTCCAGTCTTTCCTTGCTAATCTATATCAGTTGCAATAACACACATATAATGGAACACACACACACACACACACACACACACACACACACACACACACACACACACACACACACGCAAGCACGCACGCACGCACAGATTGGCAGGTGGGTAGAAGAGTGATAAAGAGAGAGATCAGCTCTACTTCACTCACCACCAAGATCCAGCATTCACCACAAAGATCCACAACTCACCACAGGGATCCACAGCTCACTACAGAGATCCATGACACACTCGCCACAAGGGATCCAAATCAAACTCACCACTGGGTATCCACAACTCACCACAAGGATCCAAACAGAACTCACCACAGGAAATCCACACAACTCACTACAGAGATGAACAGCTCACCATAGGAGATCCACAACTCACCACAAGGGATCCAAACAAAACTCACCACAAGGATCCACAACTCACCACAAGGGATTTAGCACTCACCACAAGGGATCCAAACAAAACTCACCACGGGAGCACCACAAGGATCCACAACTCACCACAAGGGATTTAGCACTCACCATAAGGGATCCTATCAAAACTCACCACACAGGAGCTCCACAACTCACCCACAAAGATCCACAACTCACCCACAAGGGCTTTAACATTCACCACAAGGGATCATATCAAAATTACTCACCACGAGGCTCCACAGCTCACCACAGGAGATCCACACAGCTCACCACGTGAGATCCACAGCAACTCACCACACACGAGGGACATGCAAACCAATCTCACGACCGAACGACAAGGGGATGCTCCACACACCACAACTGCCCCATTCCCCCGCCCCCAACCCCTTCCCTCCCCTCCCCCCACTCCTCCAAGGAATCATCAACCAACACACTACACTCACAGCAGGGCCAGGAGCTGCAAGCGGACGGATAGCCAGACTGTCAGTTCCCCCTGACTGTAGACCTCCAGCAGAGTCATGCCAAAGGAACGACACCTGCCCAGCGCCTGGTCAAACGTGACCCGCTCGGGAAAGAAGAGGTGCAGGGCGTCACTCCTGCCGACCACCACCAGGACTGGAAAAACAACAACAGGTATCAAAAACAAAAAACAAAAGTTATAAAAACCTTTTGGGTGGTAGTTGAATCCTCTTTGTTTTGAAACGACGTTTCGGACCATAGGCCCGTTGTCAAGTGATGAGAAGAGGACAGTGTGAATAGGAAAGCCTATGTGAGGAAAGGGTGATGACATCTCACTACTTTCTGTTTTGATGGGCCATGCACACTAAACACTTGCTGATCACCATTCAGTGCCATACGTACTCACACACACATACATGCACACACACACACACACACACACACACACTCTTAAAAAAAATGCATACACCTATATTTTGCTTCTAGAAAGAGGGATAGGAGGTAAAGAAAGAAAAAGGACAGAGAGATCAAGGCAGAAGGGCCCAGGCGCTAGACTGACATTGTATACATTCTGTCCTGCACCCTCTGCTCCAAACTGTATGTGGGGGAAACCTACCGTTCTCTGGGCGAACGTTTCTCCGAACACCTGAGGTCGATGAAGCTAGGCTACAACAATCCTATCGGCCAGCATTTTACTGGCCGACACCACAGCTTCACCCATGCAAGAATCTCAGCTGTGTGGCAGAACCCCAGTGACAGCACGTACAGAAAGTACATGGAGAGCCGCGTCATTGACCGCTTGGGGACCGCACAGCCGAGTGGATTGAACATCAGAGTCACTGACGTCTAGCGCCTGGGCCCTTCTGCCTTTTTTTTTTTTAAGAGTGTGTGTTTTTATAACTTTAGTTTTTTTGTTTTTGAAGAATCCTGCAGTCATTCTTGTCTTCTTCAACAATAGGTATCGACGGGAGAAAGTGTGGGTTTGGTTTGGTAGGGTGGTGTGGGTGTGGGGGGTTGATGGTTGGTGGCTCGAGATGAAACCAAACCCAAACCATTACGTGTTGGCACTAACAATAATGACACTAAGAAGAAGAATGATAATGATGATGATAGTGATAATGATGATAATGATCGTTCGAAATGAAAGCCAACCAATACGTGTTGGCACTAATGATGATACTGATGATGATGTTGATGATGATGATAGTAATAGTAAAACTACTACCACCACTGCTGCTGCTGCTACTACTACTACTACTACTACCAACATATCCACTAAATTTACCAACATATCCACCACCAAATTTACCAACATATCCCCCACCAAACTTACCAACATATCCCCCACCAAATTTACCAACATATCCCCCACCAAATTTACAAACGAACTCGCACTATCATTTCTTTGTTGTTGTTGTTTGTTTTGTTTTGTTTACCGACGAACTCCCACCAAAATCATCGTATGTAACGATTACCGATGTCGTTCAATGACATTTTCGTCGGGATCTGCGCAAAACACCGAGCTTCGTATCCATCAAGGATCTTCTTTCTTCTTCTTTCCGTTACACGACCAACATCGACTTGCCGATGACTTTGTCGTGGTTCATGCATGCTGGGTATTTTCGTGTCTCCATAACCCACCGAACACTGACATGGGTTACAGGATCTTTAACGTGCGTATTTGATCTTCTGCGTGCGTATACACACGAAGGGGGTTCAGGCACTAGCAGGTCTGCACATATGTTGACCTGGGAGATAGGAAAAATCTCCACCCTTTACCCACCAGGCGCCGTCACCGTGATTCGAACCCGGGACCCTCAGTTTGAAAGTCCAACACCTAAACCACTCGGCTATTGCGCCCAGCTACTTCGTGTTTTTTCCCCATCTCACAGGTCAACAGAAACATACGCCGACTGGCTGGTGCCTTGATCCTATGTGTCAAAGCGTGCGGACTGATTCATATGCGCTACACCACATCTGCTTCAAAAACAAGAAGCATATGCCTGACCTGAACATAAACCCAATGGTGTGATCAGATCTTCAGAGCCTTGGGCCCAAAGGTTTGTATGAAGACATTGAAAAAAAAAATGAAAAAAAGAAATGAAATATGAAGGCGACGGAAACGCGAATGTTTTCAGCTTAAGATAAGATAAGATAAGAATAACTTTATTATCTCCAACTGGAGAAATTTGGTCAGGTGCATTATCACAACATAGACAAGTAAACAACATGGGGACCATAACTGTAAAAGTCAACAACAGCTTTTACGAATATTACGAAGATACAAATGTAAAAAATATCACATACACCGTTTCATACATACATCCACACACTGCAGGTAATAACTAGTATTCTTAATGTAAAAACAGAAAGAATTAAGAAACATTATTTGAATATAATTATAAACATAGCCTACTATACTGCACATTGATTATAATAGACAGATAAGATAAGAATAAAGATAAATTGCGGAAAACTGCAACCAGATAATCAGCACACGCCCGCTCATAATACTTTGCTAAAATATGCATGATGTGACGGTAGTGGTCAGAGTGATGAGCTATGGTCACATTGTGTTATTATTGCTTTTTTTTTCTTTTTTTTCTTTTTTTTTTCTTTTTTTTTTTTTTTTTTTTTTTTGTCGTCCCGCTGTTTGCTGTTTGCCTGTGCCCCTCCAATGCAGTGCTGTGACAGCAATTTGGGACGTTACACCGGCTTCGAATCTCGGTAACGGCGCTGGTGGGTAAAGGATGGAGATTTTCCAGGTCAACATAAAGAAATTCACATATGCAGGTCTACTAGTGCCTGAAACCCTTCGTGTGTATACGCGCGCAGAAGATCAAATACGCACGTTAAAGATCCTGTAATTGATGTCAGTGTTCGGTGGGAGACACGAAAATAACCAGCATTTATCAACCACAACAGCGTCATCGGCAAGTCGATGTTGGATGTATAACGGAAAGAGAAGAAGAGAGAGAGCAGATAAGACAGACATGTCTCAGGTATACGTACCTGGATATGGTTGTACATATGTCTGATAATATTTTCTTTTCCAGGTGATTTTTCTTTGACTCACTTGTGTAAACAAAGTGAGTCTATATTTTAACCCGGTGTTCGGTTGTCTCTGTGTGTGTGTGTATGTGTGTGTATGTGTGTGTCCATGGTAAACTTTAACATTGACATTTTCTCTGCAAATACTTTGTCAGCTGACACCAAATTAGGCATAAAAATAGGAAAAATTCAGTTCTTTTCAGTCATCTTGTTTAAAACAATATTGCACCTCTGGGATGGGCACAAAATTTTGTTTTTAAATGAAGCCTAATTATATGCAAACTGCATTTACTGTTATATTTATATTTTTTTGTATTCTCTAAACTTGGCACTTTGATTTGATATTCTGACACAACAAGAGCAGTCATTATTATCATTTTTTGTTCAAACAGGCACTTCTTTTGCTAAGCATGGAAGTTTTATTTATTTTTGCAAACGTTTTGGTGCAGATAGTAAAAAAGGGAAATTACTCTGTAATTAATGGTAGGGGACTTAATTTGCCACAAGTGAGTCTTGAAGGCCTTGCCTCTCTTGTTCGTATTTGTTTTGTTTTTGTTTTTATGTTCCATAGGACTGATACAAATTTTCCGCTTTTCATCTCTGACGTAGCCCTGCCTTGCCGACTGGGCTACGAGAAACAAACGATAGAAATGTAAAGTAACTAACTAACTAACCAACTGACAAATATTGTTTTTTTAGATTAAAGAAAGAAAGAAACTTTGTCGTTCATATTTTCAAACGTTGTGTTTGACTCATGCCGATTAGTTTTAACTGTGTCCCAACGAAACAGACTGTGATCAGTCACCAGTGACACTGAATTAATGTAATGTTCTTTTCCCAGAAGGCGAAAATCTTAATGCCAATGAATAAAACCAGGATCTAGTTTAAGAAGAAAAAAACAACAACAATGATGGACATAATCTCTCTGTTTCTGTCTCTATCTCTGTTTCTCTCTTTCTTTCTTTCTTTCTCTCCCCCCCCCTCCTCCCCCCAACCCTCCCTCCTCGCACACATGCATATACAGTCGCTTCAGTGATAGTGGGGGCGAGAGGAGAAAGAGATGGAGAGAGAGAAAGAGAGAGGGGGAGGGGAGGGGAGGGAGGACCGAGTATGGAGACACTTACCGACAAAAAGAACGAAGCAAGAACGGTAGAACATTTCCTCTGGGATGCGGAGCCAACTGTTGAAGTAACATTCAGCTTGTGTTGTGTTCTCTGTCATATATCTGTGTGTCTGTATAATTATCAGACTGTTTATCTAACTCTGTGTGTGTGTGGGGGGGGGGGGGGGTGCGTGTCTCTCTCTCTCTCTCTCTCTCTCTCTCTCTCTCTATATATATATATATATATGTTGTACAATACCTTCTTGTCTTAACGTGTGTGTGTGTGTGTGTGCGTGTGTGTCTGTCTGTCTGTCTATCTATCTGTCTGTTTGTCTGTGTTTGTGTGCGTGCGTGCGTGCTAATCACAAACACATTCACACCTGAAAGCTGTTTTCTCACTACCGCGTCTATAAGTCCTTAAAACCAGTTTTAAAGAGAACCCAAATCAATGTTAAATGGTCGACTGAAGCAGCGTTATAAAAATAGAAATAAAAACCCAGCTGGTTTCAATCTCACACGTCTTACTCAGTCCACGTCTTGCTCACTCAATCCACGTCTTGCTCAGTCCATGTCTTACTCATTTCACGTCTTGCACATTCAGTCTGCGTCTTGCTCACTCAGTCCACGTCTTGCTCACTCAGTCCACGTCTTGCTCACTCACTCCACGTCTTGCACATTCAGTCCACGTCTTGCTTACTCAGTCCACGTCTTGCTTACTCAGTTCACGTCTTGCTCACTCAGTTCACGTCTTGCTCACTCAGTCCACGTCTTGCTCACTCGGTCCACGTCTTGCTCACTCACTCCACGTCTTGCACATTCAGTCCACGTCTTGATTACTCAGTCCACGTCTTGCTCACTCAGTCCACGTCTTGCTCACTCAGTCCACGTCATGCTCACTCAGTTCACGCCCTGCTCACTCAGTCCGCGTCTTACTCAGTTCAGTCTTGCTCAATCCACTTCAAATCTAAATTCAAGTTTAAAACATTGGTGATAACGTTAAAAAGACCAGTTCGCACACTTCCGTTTGAGTCTACGTAAAAAAATATAATAAAATAAAATAAAACGAAACAAAATAAGAATAAACGCACACGCAGATACACACACACTCTGAAGAAATGTCGATTCTTGCTGTCACACTGCTAGCAAGGGAATGAAAAGAGTCAGGACTGCCGCGGTCGGCGGATTTTGTTGATTTGTGGAACAGTCTGTGTAAGTACTTTCCACTGACCAGCCAGCCAGCCAGCCAGCCAAATATTTTGTTGGCGCTCCATCGCCTTAACACATCTCTTCACACACTATTATGTGGAACACACCTGTATGGTGTTTTATTCGTTCCAAAAGGTTGATTTTAGTTTTCATTGTTGAATGGTTAGTTTTCTTCGCGGGACGTGAAACATGACAAATTCTTAAACGCTTCAAAGTGCATGTCAAGATTGTTAATGTTTCGCTGCTGTTTCGCTGCTGTTTAACACAATCAGTCGATTAGAAAGTGTGCGAAAAGAAACAATACTAATAACCGTGAGACTGCTTTTCCTTTTATATATATATATAATATTTCTTTGGGGTAGATTTTTCACGAAGATATCACACAGAATGAGACATGAGAGAGAGGGAGAGAGAAAGTGAGAGAGGGGGGAGGGCGGGAGGGAGAAAGAAGGGGAGGGGGAGAAAGAGAAAGGGGTGGGGAGAAAGAGAAAAGGGGGGGGGGAGAGAAAGGGGGGGGAGGAAGAGAGAGGGGGGAGGAAGAGAGAGGGACGGAGGTAATGAGGGAAGGAGGGGGGGAGTGAGAGGCAGTGAGGGAGGGAGATGGGGGATGAAGATAGAAGGGGGGGGGAGATTGGGGAGGAAGGAAGAGAGAGGGAGGTGGAGGGAGGCGGGGAGAGAGAGAGGAAGGGTTAGAGGGAGGGGGAGAGGGGAGGGAGGGAAAGAGAGAGAGGGAGGGAGGGATATTGAGGGAGGGAGAGAGGGGAGGGAGAGAGGCGAGGGAGGGAAATAGAGGAGGGAAGGAGAGAGAGGGAGGGAGGGAGAGGGGGAAGAGGGGGGAGGGAAAGAGAGGAGGGAAGGAGAGGGAGGGAGAGAGGGGAGGGAGAGAGGCGAGGGAGGGAAATAGAGGAGGGAAGGAGAGAGAGGGAGGGAGGGAGAGGGGGAAGAGGGGGGAGGGAAATAGAGGAGGGAAGGAGAGAGAGGGAGGGAGGGAAGG